>NC_138771.1:46578703-46613703 GCF_965119305.1 Pelophylax lessonae
AGTGATTTTTTCTTGGCATATTAAAGAAACACTTTGAATGCACAAACAGCTCAAAATCCTTCGTCCGGTCATGTTTCAACACCACAGTCACTAAAAACATGTTAAGTATTTCCATTGTTAAACAGCCAGTGTCCTAAAAATCAGAACACAGGTGTTTTAAGTGGCTGTGGTGTCAGAAACATAACAGGCACATTACTTTTTGAAGTTATTAAATATTTGCATTTTCTCAAGATGTGTTAAAGCAAAAGTAAAGTCATTTCGAGTCATATGTCTCAAGTCAAAGTCAAGTCTCAAGTCATGAATACCAAGTCAAAGTCAAGTCGAGTCTTTTATTAATTTTAGTCAAGCAAGTCTCAAGTCCTCAAACTGGTGACTTAAGTCGGACTTAAGTCAAGTCATGTGACTCGAGTCCCCCACCTCTGCTATTTTCAAGCACCTTGAGAATTCATTGAGAATTGCTACTACATCCATCGTACCATATATCAATGTGTAAGTTTATCAAAAACAGTGTCAAATATGGCACTAGTTCTATGTTGCCCTCTTGTACTTTTATAATAAAATAAATTATATAAAAAAAAAAGAAGTTTTAATACTCAGATAGGTAGGTTATCTATATCAGTGATCGTTACCTTGTGATCTGCCCAAATTTTTCTGCTCATCAGCTATTCCTATTGTTAGTTTATTTTATGTGCGGCCCAAGACAATTCCTTTTTTTCCAATGTGGCCCAGGTAGGTTACAATGTTGGACACCCCTGACTTAGAGGCTGCATCAGGCTGTGTGCTATCCCATTTAAACAATTACTGGGTACCCACTGGCTTTTTACTTGGCAACCGCCTAACCCCAAGTGCAAGACACAAGCTCTGATGGATCTTGGATCCCCTTAATAATGCCCCGTACACACGCGTCGAAAATTGGCAGGGAATTTTCGGCCAACGTCCGATCTGCTGATTTTCGGCTTGTTAGTATGATGCTTCCGACAACCGACTCCGACTTTTCGGCCGAAAAAAATCTGGTGTGCAGGCTATAAAATGGCCGATTTTCGTGCAGTCAGTACAGATTTCGACAGGGAAAAATCTGATGAGCAAGTCTGGGCATGCTCAGTGAAGAAAATACACAAAGAAAACAAACCAACACATGACATTACTTCTAAAGTAGATTTTTGTTGGCCGAGAAAATTCGTGTGCAGTCTAGGCACATTCCAACCAATAAAACACAACTTGGACAAAAGTCGGAAGATCGGTCGGCCGATAATCGTTGCGTGTGTACGAGGCTTAATTCACTTCTATACCAGTGATCTGCTGCACAAGATCTACCTTGAGAAGAACTTCACGGGATCAAATTCATTGGAATACCAGAGAAGTAGACCAGTGAAGAATTTATTATTCTCTATAGGGGTTGAACTGAAGAAACTGGTTGAGTATTTTTTTTCAGAGATCACAGAGTTCACTTTTTCATATTTTTCCTAACTACTGTATGGTGTGCGTTATCCTATAATATATATATATATATAATACATAAGATGTGCCTTTCTCCTGCTGGGCAACTTCAGGCTGACAGATAAATTACCAGCTCTAAGCTAACAAACACTAAGAAAGTTTATATGTTGCAAATGATGAATGTATGAATGCCAAGATACAAACATCATATATTTCTGTTACATTTATTTTCTTAAACGCATATTCCACCCAAACATGCATTTCAATTTTGTGTAGCAGCTAGCCAATGAAATAAAATCCAGGCTTCTTATATCTTTTGGGGGATTCAATAGCAACATTTTAAGTTCTTTCTTTCTGGTGCATCTTCTAGAACCAAATTTCAGGTATAGAAATTGAATTTCTCTTCTTACGTGTGGTCCTAAGCAAGGAGGAAAAAAGATTCAGCTGTCTAATGCCTCGTACACGCGCAACGATTGTTGGCTGTGAATTTTCGGCCAACGTCAGATCGGCCGATTTTTGGCTTGTTAGTATGATGCTTCCGACAACCAACTCCGACTTTTCGGCCGAACAAAATCTGGTGTGCAGACTATAAAATTTTTGTTGGCCGTCAACAGAACGGCCGATTTTCTGTCAGTCAGTACAGATTTCGGCAGACAAAAACCAGATGAGCAAGACTGGGCATGCTCAGAGAAGAAAAAACACACGGAAAGTTAACCAGCACATGACATCACTTCTGAAGTTGGTTGTTGTTGGCCGAGAAAATTTGTGTGCAGTCTAGAGCACATTTCAACCAACACAACAATACTGGACAAAAGACGGCCGATCGGTCGGCCGATAATCGTTGCGTGTGTACGAGGCTTAAATGTAAAATAGCTGTTTTCTTAACCAGCCCATTTAGTGGAAGGCATGGGCACAGACACACAATCTGTTAAAATGGCCAGTACTGGGAAGGGTAAACTGGAGTTAATTGGCTATAATTAAAGGGTGTGTAAACCCAAAACCAACCATGTAATATATTGCAGCTTACTAGTCCCTGGTGTGGTTATTTTGTATTTATTTTTTAGCTGCTTTTGCTTAATTTTCTTCTGGTAAACCTACAAATAACACACTTTTTGTCTATGGGTGGCTATGTCACTTCTCCACTGTATCTATTAAGAAAGCCATGGTTGGAACCTCAGGCTGCTCTCCTCATATGGACTACAAACAGTTTACAGAAGATACGTAAGAAAGAAGATATTCTTTGGTGCATCCCATAGGAAGATCAACAGGTAATCTCTGTATTTGCTGAAAATGTTCTTAGACTGAAAAAAAGAAAACAAATGCAGCAACCACATCTACGAACTCAAAGGTGCAATATATTATATTTTTGTTCTTGGGTCTAGTTATTTTTAACCTCCGTGGCGGTATGATTGTTTTGGATTTTAGGTGCTGAAAGCGGGTACCATAATTTTGCATGTAATTCTTAATGATGAGCAGCCCAAAGCAACTATTTACATGATTTTTTTTTACTGTGCGTTATTCTTTATAACATCTCGGTTATGATAAAGTTTGAAACACAAAATCATAAATTATAATATAATTAATAACCATAAATAAGTTAAAGTATATATATATATATATATATATATATATATATACTGTATATATATAAATAAATATATATATATATATATAAATAAATATATATATATATATACTGTATATATATAAATAAATATATATATATATATATATATATATAAATATATATATATATATATATATATATATATATATATATATATATATATATATGTATATATATATATATATATATACACGTGTATAACTGTAAAGTGTAAGTACAGTAAAACTGCAGGAAAGGGCACGGGGCGGGGCAAGCTAATGTCAGTTTATTTTATTTTGTATTGTAATCAGTGTGTTTGTGTGTATAACTTTTTGAATTTGCCGCCGGTTCCACCCCCCTGCGAGCGTCACGTTGCAGGAGACGGAAGCCGGGGCACAGAGAGCATCGGGCGGACGATCTGGCCCACCGCACACCACCGGGATACATCGCTGGATCCCGGGGACATGGTAAGTAACCCCTCTTTCAGGATCCAGCGATGCTCCTGGCAGTACCCCGAGTGTGGCTCGGGGTTACCGCTAATTGCACTGAAATTTAACCCCGAGCCACACTCAGGAATACCGCTAAGGAGGTTAAATGATTTAACCACTGCACTTTTTCTGCAAGTCTTTTTAATGCAAACTTGTGCTGGCAATTTAAGTCGGCCATAGATGATTTGAATCTCGGGCAGTTCAACAGGGACTGGCCGAGATTCGATCCATGTGGGGCAGGCTGATTGTACCCAACTCAATTCATGGATTGACTTGGCTACAACCATGTCGGATTTCTATCATGCGATTATAGCCAATAGCAATAAGCACTGTGTTCTCCAGGATGGCTCCCTGCAGCTCACTGGTGGAACACAATAGCTCCACTGGAGGTATTCCCCCATTAACACAGATTGTGTTGATGGAGGAATTTTATTTTCTGCAACTCATGGTTGCAGGAAAGAAGGTTGTAGCATCTATGGCCTGCCTTAGCCCTGGTCCTTTCCTGATGGAAGAAGGGTAGGGAGGGAGTGACAGCCATTCCTTAAGATGAAGTAAACCAAGTGTGTTTTTTTTTTCCGCCTGAAAAGTAAAAGCATACTGTGCTAGTATGCATCGCATGCTAGCACATTATGTGACACTTACCTCCAAATGAAGCCCTCGTCATCCCCGCTGGAGGCCGCATCCATTTTAAGCCATCTTCCTTCCTGGTCTGCGAACTCCGGATATGCCGTGAGCCGCGTGATGTCACTCCCGCACAGGCACATGTGAGCCACCGGTCACAGCACAGGGCTCTAAAGAAACGGCACGGCGCACTGTACAGTAAATATCTCCTAAACAGTGCAAATTTAGGAGATATTTACAGTACCTAAAGGTAAGCTTTATTATAGGCTTACCTATAGGTACAACTTACAGAGGGGGGTTTACAACCACTTTAAGACTATGCAAATTCTGATTTACATCAGAATCTTTAGAGGCATCAGGAAATGGAGATAGGGGTGGGGGAGTGTAAGACAGAACCTTATTTTGCCTTTTATCTATCATCTTTATTTGCCTTCTATCTACTTTATTTAGCATGTAAAGCTGCCAGTACATATACATTTTAAATTCAGCCGTTTTGTTGAACAATATTCAAAAGTAGACCATCAATCAAGTACAAATGGCTTCATAATGTGGCTTATAATCTCTTTTGTTTTTTCGTTTTAGGACAACTGCTGCAACCATTCCCATAAGCCACATGGCCGACCACAAAACAAGACAACGTTCTTTCCAGATCCCTTTGGCACTTAAAGGATTAACTGATCTGAATCCCAGACATAAAGATGAAATCATTTTTTTTCCACACGGCCTAATCCCTTATATACTAATTAGATTTCCGTCAGTTTCATTGCACTTGGTGCGTTGTAGTCTTACTGCCACGTGCCAGAAAATCTGCAAGGATCATTGAGGCAGCCTCTGCCAATGGCAAGCAGCCAGTAAAATGGGCGAGCGATTGGCTGTGCCAACTTCTTAAGCCTTTCTGAAAGGTAAGCAATCCAAAAAAACATGTTATGTTATGGAATAAAATCAGTGGGTTTAAGTTTTCAGGACAGGGCTCTAGCGAACTCAAATTCTATTTTTGTTTAATTTTCTAACATAATCCTTTTTCTGCCAAACCTACAGAGACAGGCTTACAAAGTCAGCTAGAAATCTGCACTTAAGTTCTTTAAAATGTTTTTATATAACAATCAGAAACTAATACCTAGACTTCTTTGAACTGGCGTAATTATAACGGAACATAGTGGAAAGGTAATTACTTACTTTATGAAATCCATCTATTCATTTCATGGCCTTTTAGATAGAATAAACCTGGCCGTAAGAGGAAAGTTTTTAACAAGATTTACAGAACATTTTTTGTCGAGAGGATCGTTGGTGAATAAGCAATAGGAAAATATGTTGCTATCGTTTTATCATATCACTCATTGTAATTATAACTGTAATTGCCCTGTAAGCTAAACGATCATTTGCTATTGATATATAGTTCCTTGAAATCACTTGCAAGGAACAATTTTCCAACACCATGAAAAGTCTCTTGTAGATAAACATAGCAGAGTAAAACTCTAATGCTCCTATCACTGATAGCGCAGAATGACATATAATGAACTGGAGCCGATCATATAAAACAACTTGTAAGGCTATAATGACCTACAGAAAGATAGCAATTGATCGCACGCATAATGCCTGCTCACTGTGACCAAAACTAAACTAGGTAGTGGCTCGTTTCCACTGAGCTTTCTGGTACGGTTTGGTTCGGTACAGTACGCTATTTATGCCGTTTCCAATGTGAATGGTACCCTAATTCTGCGTAAGTGTCGGGCTAGATGGGTGGAGGAGGTCCCAGACTTGGATGGGGATGATTGGGATGATATGTGGTGTGCTCCCTTTGCCTACCTGGTCTCCGCCAGGGGCCGCCTGATACACTTTAAGTTCCTGCGCAGGATATATTATACGCCGGCGAAGCTGGCCCGTATCTTTCCCGAGTCCTCTGCTGAGTGCTGGCGCTGTTCACACTCCCCAGCGGGTTTTAGTCATATTTTCTGGCACTGTCCAGTGGTTCGAGATTATTGGACTGCTGTGCTGGCCTGCATAATGGCTGTGGTTGCTGTCTCGGTTCCTGATTCTGTTGAGGTGTGTCTTTTAGGCTTAGTTGAGGAACTGGCCCCGGCAAGGGCCATTCGTTCGCTTGTTAGCTTGCTCCTCTTTTATGCCTGTAAGGCCCTGCTCCTGCACTGGAAGAATCCGTTGGCCCCTACCATCCGGTTTTGGAAACGTCTGGTGAATAAGGTGACTCCGCTCTATAAGGCAACGTATCTCAGCAGGGGATGTCCTCGTAAATTTGATAAGGTATGGAAGATATGGATTGACTCCCCTGCCTCGACCTTGGATGACCAGCCTTAAGGAGTCTGTGGTATAGTACCTACTTTGTATTTATGCTGTGGGGGTTGGTGGGGTGGGATTCTGCCTGCGTGTGTCCCCCTATCTGCTGCACCGCTGGTATCCATTTTTCCTTGTTCTCCGTTTTACTAGCTTTTCCTTTGGGGTCATAGACTGCTCTTGCCATGTTTATTGTTTACGGGAGCTGTTTTTCTGCTTTATGAGCTTCGTTTGAGCATGCACTGAATTACCATTAAGGGGTTGTCTTGCCCCTTCGGGGGCTTGTTCTTTCTTGCTACTTCTGGAGACCACCGGGTGGAGCCTGGGGTGGGGGGAGGGTGGGGGTTGGGTGAAGTGTTGTTTTTTTTTTTTTTTTCTTTGTTTTGTGGTTGCCCTGCATGGCATTGTGATGTGTACTGTGTTGTTTTTCTTGAAAACTTTTAATAAACAGAAATTTCCAAAAAAAAAGAATGGTACCCTAATTCCGAACCGTACCGTACCACTTTTGGGACCCTTTCGCTGGGGTACCAAGCACATTAGTACCGTACCAACAAGGTGGAGCTACACTCTGCAGAACTTTGATTGGTTGACAGAGAATCGTCTATCACAGCTTTCCTGCTACACCACGCCTATCATGAAAGGGTACTATTGGCAGTGTACCGTTCCGAACCGAACCGTACCGTACTGAACCGAACTGTACCGTACCACTCAGTGGAAACGAGGCATGATGGTTTTAGCTTTGCTTTCCACCTGCAGGAGAGATCGCTCAGACGCGTTTCTCCCCTTAGTGGGCTTAATCCTTGTGATCAACTGTTGGCCTCAACAATTTGGCCCACTAGGGGGTGAAACACATCTAAGGGACATCTCCTGCAGGTGGGGAGCAAAGCTGAAGTCATCTTCACACTAACTGGTTCAGTTTTGGTCACAGTGGGGTGGATTTACTAAAACTGGTGCACTCAGAATCTGGTGCAGCTGTGCATGGTAGCCAATCAGCTTCTAACTTCAGCTTGTTCAATTAAGCATTAACAATAAAACATGGAAGCTGATTGGTTACTATACACAGCTGCATCAGATTCTGCATGCACCAGTTTTAGTAAACCCCCAGTGAGTCTGCGCCCTGATTGGTTGGCATTTTTCTGTAGCACCATGGAAAGTCAGTTTGACTGATATCTCCAAGGCCTATCCAGAAAGCTGCAAATAATTTGTGTTTAACCACTTAAGGACCACAGATATACTGTGGCAGGCAGCCCCTCCTGCACGAACTGACGTAGCTGTATGCCCCTACTCTGCAGCGGGGACTCCGATGCACGGGGCCGGCGGCTCCGATTGCCGCCTGCCACCCACAATTGCTCCCCGCTTAGAGAGAAGGACAGTTAGCTGTTGTGCACACAGCTGACTGTTCTTCTCTCTGGAACGATCACAGAGCGCCTGGGATCCTTCTATCTAGGATCACAGGTCTTTGTGATCATTTCAAAAGCCCAACCCCCCGACAGATAGAATCACTTCGCTAGGCTTACATTTAACTCCTGATCAACCACTGTGTTAACTCCTTCCCTGCCAATGTCATTATTACAGTAACAGTGCATATTTTTAGCACTGATTACTGTAGTAATGTCACTGGTCCAGCCAAAAGTGTAAAAAAATGTTAGTTAGGTGTCAGATCTGTCCACCGCAATGTCGCAGCCCCGCTAAAAAATCGCAGATCACTGCCATTACTAGTAAAAAAAAAACAATAAAAAACAATAAAATAGACATAAATCTTTCCCGTAGTTAGTAAATGCAATAACTTTTGTGTGATTTTTTTTTTTATCCAAAATTTGTAGCAGAAAACAAATTTGCCCAAAATGCTAAAAAATTTTGATTTTTGTTTATTTATTTATTTTTTTTGGGAATGTTATATAGCAGAATGTGAAAAATATTGTTTTTTTTTCTTTTTCAGAATTGTCGCTCTTTTTTTGTTTATAGCACAAAAAATAAAATTGCAGAGGTGATCAAATACCACCAAAAGAAAGATATATTTGTGGGGAAAAAAAATAACATCAATTTTATTTGGGTACAACGTCGCACCACTGCGCAATTTTACATTAAAATAACGCAGTGCCGAATCGCAAAAAATGTCCTGGTCATTAACCGCTTCCATACAGAGCAGTTTGACACCCTTCCTGCCCAGACCAATTTTCAGCTTTCAGCACTCTCACACTTTGAATGACAATTGCTCAGTCATGCTACACTATAACCAAACAAAATTTTTATCATTTTTTTCACACAAATAGAGCTTTCTTTTGGTGGTATTTGATCACAACTGGGGTTTTTTTTTTTCGTGATATATGCAAAAAAAGAGCAAAAATTTTGAAAAAAAAACACTTTTTTTTAGTTTCAATTATGAAATTTTGCAAAAAATAAAATTTTCTTCATACATTTGGGCCAAAATGTATACTGCTACATGTCTCTGGTAAAATTAACCCGAATTAGTGTATATTATTTAGTCTGTGTGAAAGTTATTGAGTCTAGAAGCTATGGTACCAATTACTGAAAATTGATCACACCAGATGTACTGACTGCCTATCTCCTTTCTTGAGGCCCTGAAATGTCAGGACAGTACAAATACCGACCAAATGACCCCTTTTTGTAAAGTAGACAGTCCAAGGTATTTAGTAAGAGGCATGGTGAGTTTTTTGAAGTTGTAATTTTTTCCCACAATTCTTGGGAAAATGAAGAAAAAATTTTTTTTTTCTTTTTTTTCCCACAAAGTTGTCAATTTATAAGCTATTTCTAACACATAGCATGTACACAGCAAAAATTACACCCAAAAATACATTCTGCTACTCCTTCCGAGTATGGCGATACCACATGTGTGAGACTTTTACACAGCCTGGCCACAAAAAGAGACTCCACGTCCAAGAAGCACATTCAGGCGTTCTAGGAGCATAAATACACATAAAACTTTCTTACTACCTATCACAATTTTCAAGGCCCTAGAGCACCAATACAATGGAAAAGTCCACAAAATGACCCCATTTTGGAAAGCAAACACTCCAACGTATATTCTATGAGGCATTATGGGTCGTTTGAACATATCATTTTTTTCCACAGGTTTTTGGAAAATGTGGGAAAAAAATGAAAACTTTTTTTTTTACACAAAGTTGTCAATTTATAGGATATTCCTAACACATAGCATGTACACAGCAAAAATGACACCCCAAAATACATTCTGCCACTCCTCCTGAGTATGGCAATACCACATGTGTGAGACTTTTTCACAGCCTAGCCATATAGAGGGGCCGAACATCCAAGGAGCATCATCATGCATCCTAGCCACTTGCCTAGGCCTATTTTTGACATTTGGTGTTTACAAGCTAAAATCAGTTGTTTTGCTAGAAAACTGCTTAGAACCCCCAAACATTATATATTTTTTTTTTAGCAGAGACCCTAGAGAATAAAATGGAGATTATTGCACTATTTTTTATCACACCGTATTTGCGTAGCGGTCTTCCAAACGCAATTTTTTTGGAAAAAATTCACTTTTTTTAATTAAAAAATAAGAAACTAGTAAAGTTAGCCCAATTTTTTTCCATAATGTGAAAGATAATGTTACGCCGAGTAAATAGATACCCAACATGTCATGTTTCAAAATTGCGCACGCTCACGGAATGGTGACAAACTTTGGTACTTAAAAATCCCCATAGGCGACAATTTAAAAATTTCTACAGGTTGCCATCTTTGAGTTACAGAGGAGGTCTAGGGCTCAAATTATTCCCCTTGCTCTAACGATCGCGGCGATACCTCACATGTGTGGTTTGAACACCGTTTACATATGTGGGCGGGGTTTCTGTATGCATTCGCTTCTGCGCGCGAGCTAACGGGGACAGGGCGCTTTAATTTTTTTTTTTTTTTTTTTTTACTATTTATTTTATTTATTATTTTTTATTTTTACACCGTTTAAAAAAAATTAAAGATCATTTTTATTTCTATTAAAAGAAATGTAAATATTCCTCGTAATAGAAATAGGCACGACAGGACCTCTTTTTTGTGAGATCTGGGGTCAAAAAGTCCTCAGATCTCACAAGTACACTAAAAGATAGAAAAAAAAAAAAAAAAATAATAATTATAATATAAAATGAAAAAAAAAAAAAAAAGGACCTTTAAACCGGTTGCTAGGCAACAACATTTTCCGTAGCTCCGGTCCTCCAAGACCATAGAGTCAAGTGAGGGCAAGCTTGCCCTCACTCGACATCCTGTCTGTGAGGATTCGGGACCGGATCGTTTTCCCCGCTGCCGGCGGGTCCGGTAAGCGGGGAAAGGGACCGGAACGCGTCGGGAGGGGGGGGGCGCCTCTTCCGCCATCCCGGAAGGGTGATCCCACGGCGAATCCGCCGCTGGGACCACCCTTATCGGAAAGCCAACCGTCCACCGTTTAAAAAAATACCAGGGTTATGGCAGCTATCTGCTACCATAACACCGGTATTTAGGTTTAAACGGACGACGTATATAAACCTTTTTGGACTTGGACATGGTGGCTGTATGAAGGGTGACAGGTACTCGGGTACTTTGTTGGGCAGGTGACAGGTACTCTGGTACTGATGAGCAGGTGGCAGGTACTCGGGTACTCCGATAGGCAGGTGACAGGTACTCGGGTACTCTGATGGGCAGGTGACAGGCAGGTGATAGGTACTGATGAGTAGTACTCACTGACTGATAGGTGATAGGTGATACTGTACTGATGGGTACTGATGATCAGTACTGATACGTGATAGGTACTGATGAGTACTGATGAGTAGTGATGGGTACTGATGAGCAGGCGGCAAGTACTTGGGTACTTCAGGCGTCAGGTACTCTGATGAGCAGGTGGAAGGTACTCGGGTACTCTGATGGGTAGGTGACAGGTACTCAGGTACTCTGATGACGGGTACTCCGTTGACAGGTACTCAAAGTACCCGAGTACCTGTCATCAGAGTACCCGAGTACCTGTCATCAGAGTACCCGAGTACCCGTCATCAGAGTACCCGAGTACCTGTCATCAGAGTACCCGAGTACCTGTCAGAGTACCCGAGTACCCGTCATCAGAGTACCCGAGTACCTGTCAGAGTACCTGAGTACCCGTCATCAGAGTACTCGAGTACCTGTCATCAGAGTACCCGAGTACCTGTCATCAGAGTACCCGAGTACCCGTCATCAGAGTACCTGAGTACCTGTCATCAGAGTACCCGAGTACCCGTCATCAGAGTACCCGAGTACCCGTCATCAGAGTACCCGAGTACCCGTCAGAGTACCCGAGTACCTGTCATCAGAGTATCCGTCATCAGAGTACCCGAGTACCTGTCATCAGAGTACCCGAATACCTGTCACCAGCCCATCAGAGTACCCGAGTACCTGTCATCTGAGTACCTGATGACAGGTACTCGGGTACTTTGATGGGCTAGTGACAGGTGCTCTTTATTGGGGGGGGGGGGCAATCAGTGTGTTTAGGGTGCACTGTACTTGGTAACTAGCTGTTACCACAATCTCCTCCTCACACAGGATCAGTGTGTGAGGAGGAGAACACGGTGACAGCTAGTTACCGTGTTCTCTGTTGACATTTGTGACCGGCTGTGATTGGACACAGCCGGTCACGTGGTAAAGAGCCAATTTCATTGGCTCTTTACCTAGATCGGGGATCGACTCTGTCCGAGGGACGAGCCTCGTCCCCGATCGCTGCTCTGCGCGCCCCCGGGGGCGCGCATTGCAGAGAGAACGAGCGGCTCGTGCTGGAGCCGCTCATGTGATCGGCTGTGATTGACACAGCCGATCACGTGGTAAACAGCCAATTTCTATTGGCTGTTTACCTTGATCAGTGATGGGCTATGTCCGAGGGACGAGCCTCATCCCTGATCGCGCCGCTGCGCGCCGCCGGGGGCGCGCAGTAGCAGCTAGAACGGGCCGACGTCATATGACGGCGGCCCGGATCTAGACAACCACTTTGCCGACGTCATTTTACATGACTCGGTAAGGAAGTGGTTAAGGGGGCAAATCCTTCTGGTCCAGAACTGGTTAATGAAAATTCTTTAGATAATCCAAAAATTTTATTTAATTTTGTCAAAGCTTCTATGAAACCCTAACCTACATGTGGGCTGCATATATTCCAGAAAACAAATGCCATTTACAGCTAGAGAAGAATCCAAAAGCGTAACTTTGATCGAAATATAAAATCATATAGTAATTTTCATATCATATTTCTATTATTTCTAGCCTACTTCTATTTTTTCTGAGCAATCGTGAAGTTTGTAAACTTACTTTGTTACATTAACTTCCTTGAATTCTGTGACACATAGGAGTTTATTTACTAAAACTGAAGAGCGCAAAATCTGGTGCAGCTCTGCACAGAAACCAGTCAGCTTCCACTTTTTTAGAAGCTGATTGGCAAGCTTGCAGAGCTGCACCAATTTTAGTAAATCAACCCCATAGTCACTAATAGGCACTGCTGTGTCACACATTTCACAGAGCCTGCCTTCTGAACTACAGAGGAGATGAGAGGAGGAGTTTCAGGAGGCGGAGTCAGTACAGGAATCACTGCTTGCAGGCAGCAAGGTACCATGGGATATGTAGTCCTTAGAAATTGAAAGCAAACAGCAGAGCATAAGCTGCAAAGCATGAAGGGAATCCAGGAAGTTGTGAAAAGAGATGTCCAGCAGAGAGCACTTAAACTTTCTTTAAGCAAGCTTATGTTGGATTGGCAAAACAAGCTTTTCTTAATATTGCTATTACAATGCTGATTTAACCACTTGCCGACTGCGCACAGTATATTTACTGCGGCAGTCGGCCCCGGCCAGGCAGAGTGACGTAGGTCTACGTCGCTCGCCTGTCACTCCTTCTAGAGCCAATAGCGCAGAGGCGCGCGCCCGCCTCGGCTCGTTCACGGAGGAGTGCGGGAGTGTGACTGGCGGACCCGATGTCCGCCGGTCACACTACGATCGCCGGTACAGCGGGAGAAAGTCGGTAATTTATGTAAACAAGCCGCCTGTCACTTCTCCCTATGTAAAAATGAAGATCAGACGGTTCTACTATGTAGAACCGTTGATCTTTGTTTTTACACCAATAGCCATGTCCCACTACAGTTAGAAGCACGCCCCTAGGACACACTTAACTCCTCCCTGTCCAATACACTTAACTCCTTCCCTGCCAGTGTCATTTTTGCAGTAACAGTGCATATATATAGCACTGATTACTGCAGTAATGTCACTGGTACCCCCAAAAGTGTCAAAAATGTCAGTCAAGGGTCCGATCTGTCCGCCGCAATGTCGGAGTACCGCACAAAAAATTTGCAGATCGCCGCCATTACTCGTTAAAAAAAAAAACACCAAAAATGACAAAAATCTTTCCCTTTGTTAGTAAACGCGATAACTTTTGCACAAACCAATCAAAATACACTTTTTGCGATTTTTTTTACCAAACGTAGGTAGCGTAAAACAAATTGGCCAAAAATGTTAAAAAATTTTGATTTTTAAATTTTTTTGGGGGGGAATTTCGTATAAACAAAAGTGAAAAATATTGTTATTTTTGCAAAAATTACGCTCTTTTTTTGTTTATAGCGCGTGATCAAAAAATCGCACAGGTGATCAAATACCACCAAAAGAAAGCTCTGTTTGTGGGAAAAAAAGGACGTGAAATTCGTTTAGGTACAGCATCGCACGACTGCGCAATTGTCCGTTAAAGTCACGCAGTAAA
The DNA here is from genome assembly GCF_965119305.1 of Pelophylax lessonae. Lineage (NCBI taxonomy): Eukaryota > Metazoa > Chordata > Amphibia > Anura > Ranidae > Pelophylax > Pelophylax lessonae. The sequence goes on from NC_138771.1 coordinate 46,592,846, forward strand.
AAATCACAAAAAAAACCCTGGTCTTTTAGCAGGAAAATCCTCCGGTGGTAAAGTGGTTAAAAAAAAAATAGAATGAAAATGTATGCTGTAACTAGTGTTCCTTTAATCACAAATGGATGTCATTTTGGTCTAACCATTAAAAGATTATTCACAGCTCTTTCATAAAAACACACAATCATTTCAACAAATGTATAGGTCAATGTTCATTGTAGGCAGCCCCACTGCTGATATAAAGAATTGCAATCTAGAAAATTTTAATCCATATATTTTTCTCTTGATGGAATTTATTTAGTCTGATGAAGTATTGCATAAATAATCCAAGGAATATGCAAATTTCAGGCTATGGATGATAATCATTTAATTTGTACGAGTACCTTAAATCAGTGGTGATCATCCTTTTCCTATTTTTAACTCAGCCTATCTGTTCTATATCACTCGAAAATCTACATGGTAGTTTTCCAACCCTGAAAAACCTGATATGTGTGCTGTTCTCAGGTTGTACTAACAGCTCCAATATCAGCAGTGTTGAAACACTAAGGATACCAAAAGATTTGAGGTGGTGGTGGTTATCCAATATTGGTAAAATCATCAGGATTAGGAAACTAGGAATGACTTTTATCTATACAGGATGCCATAGACCTCAGCTGGCACCCTTAGCATGGATCATCTCATTTTGGTGCACAGAACATACTGCACATTTTTCAGCTAAATTCATTTTGTGCATAGTAGACAGTAGGGGTGTTGAAAATAATCGTAGAATGGTTGCATCGCGATTCAGCCTTAAATGGTTCTGCATCGATGCAGAGAACTGCTGAATCGTGATTGCATCTATGATGACATCCAATCACGGCCCTGTCAGAGTCCTTCCCTCTCTCCTCCTGTCCTTGTGTATGTCAGACAGAGCAGCGATTTCCCGCTGTGTCACGGAGCTTGGATCCGAGATGTTCGGCAGCTGCTGTAACAAAGTCCTGCATCCTAGACTGGCTCCTAGGATAGACGGCACACTGATCCAATGATGGGAAATTGAATCAGTATGACGTCTATCATAGGAGCAGGTCTAGGAGATGGGCCTTTGATACCAGCAGCCACCAGGATATTCAAATCCCAGCCCTGTGACACAGCGGGAGTTCGCTGCTCTGTGTGATCCAGAAACTGGTGAGGCTACATTTGATAAGCACAGTGAGGCTGCATTTAATGGGCACAGTGATGCTGCATTTGATGGGCACTGGGGAGGCTGCATTTGATGGGCACTGGGGCAAGTGCATTTGATGGGCACAGTGAAGCTGCATTTGATGGGCACTGGTGAGGCTGCATTTGATGGGCACTGGTGAGGCTGCATTTGATGGGCACTGGTGAGGCTGCATTTGATGGGGACTGGTGAGGCTGCATTTTATGGGCACCGGTGAGGCTGCACGGATGGCCACTGATGAGGCTGCACTGATGGGCATTGATGGGTTTTTGATGAAAACCATGGGCAATAATCGTGATGCATTGCGGAATCAAATTGTTGACATAATAATCAGAATCAAATCGAATCATGAGACCAGTGAAGATGCGCAGCTCTAGTAGACAGGCACCAAGGATTTATTGCATAAAATATTCAACAAGATAGTATATTTGCCGATGACATTTTTACCTTATCAGTAGATAGCTGAACTTGGCCATAAACCAAATAAATGTCACAAATCCAGTTCCATATAATCCTGCACCACATCCCAGGGACATATAACAAAAATAGATGACCATCCTGAACAGCAGTCTCAAAAAGGTGGAGGGACTTTTAAGGTGTCTACGCATCCAAGAAATCATACTCAAACATTTACAGTATAAAAACACTAACATTTATTGATATTTACTGACTATTCGACAACACATAAGTGTTGGTTGCTAGTCCATAAAAAACTATTTTAAAAAAAGAGATCTTAAAATCAACATAATCAAAAAAGATGACATATATAAATATAAAACCTTATTGCAGTGTCACACCCATCCATAGTAACAGTATAACATAAGAATGCCTTTCACGTATGGAGATAACTACCCAACCACCCATATACCAATCCATATGTTTCTACTGTACATTAATTATTACTATATTAGACTGTGGAGGGACTACAATCTCTCGACATGTTTAGCGGGTACTCTTCTTCAGGAGAGAGCTATACTAGATAGTACAAAAAAAGAGAACATAATATAGTATTCAAAGATCAAAATGAATATTTATTCAACGTGAGCAAATCTATTGTACTATCTAGAATACCCCTTTCCTGAAGAAGCATACCAGCAAAAGGCGTAAAGAGATTGCAGTCCCTCCACAGCTAAAATTACAATGATTCATGCAATATACAACCATATGGATTGGTTTATTAGTGGTTGGGTGGTTATATAACCTATCCTCATAAGTGAAAGGCATTCTTATGTTATACTTGTAGCACCCTACAAGGTAGGTGCTAGGCAAAGTATAGTGGGCCTTAGCTGCCTAACAGCAGGGCCATTATTTTCATCTGAGCTGTCATGTCTCCCAGGTGTAGCTGTTGAGATTGGGGAGTCTTCCCACTGTGCTCCATGAGAAGGTTCTCATTGGGCAGTGGAGGAAACCCAGCCAATGGCACACTAAGGCCTGTATCTACCCTAGAAAGGCAGATTCTGCCGCGCAGGATTCTGGGAGTGGGTATAAGTTTTAGGGGAGTGCATGACGCAGCATCTTTGGTGGGAAGCAGAGTCCCAGGAGGGAGAGTGCGGCTGTCTCTCCTGTCAGCAGGATCGGGGGTCCTGGGCGGCTTGCCTGAGGGGACGAAGTGAGCAGAACTGCTGAGGGGATCCAGTGTGCCGAGGACCAGCGGAGCAAAGGGGGTCCAGTTTCAGGAGAGCTTTTCCAGTTCATGAGTACTGTAAACTGCCCCTGGGGGTCTGCCTAGCAGAGGGGACCACTCCATTGAAGGTCCAATGGATTCAGGAGCCAGCTAGTGGTAAAGGGGGTGCCAGTGTTGACCCTGAAGTGTAGAGGGGGTGCCTAGTGACAGGACCCTAAAGTTAAGAGGGGGGTGCCTAGTGAGAGGACCCTGAAGTGTAAAGGGGGCACCAGCGGTTGGGCCCTGAAGAGTTAAAGTGTACAGATTTGAGAGTTGCAGCAGCACAAGCAGTTACAAAGAGCTACTTCAGTCAATGAAGGGCTGGAGGGAGCTGTTTACAGGACTTTTGAGCTAACCAGAGTGTCAAGTTCAAGTACAAGTTCAGCAAGTCAGTATTTTTCAAGTGCCAGCAAGCATTGGTCAGCATTCAGCTGGCGTCAAGACAGCGCTAACAGGCATTTTTCTGCAAAGTGTCCCAGTTGTACCTAGTTGAGCCAGAGGAGTATCCCACTCATTCCCTTCTCCCATCCCCATTATCAAATAAACAAAACAAACCAAAGATGCCAGAATGGTCATTGTTTCTAATCTCACACTTGGGTATTCAGCTTAAATGGGCTGAAGGTGTCACCGATAACAATGGGAGACCCACATCAGGCCCAATGCCTGGAAAACCTGCTACATACTATTACTGTGGATGGGTGTTACATTCCAATAAGGTGTTGTATTTAAATATATATCTTTTTTGAAGTATGTTGATTTTACGATCTCCTTTTTATATATGTTGTGAATATCAATAAACTTTAATGTTTTTATAGATTTTTGAGTATCATTTCTTGGATGAGAAGGCACCTTAAGTCCCCGTTCACACTGGGGCGACCTGGTCTCCTCACAGGTCGCCGTAGGTCGCCTTCCATAGAGAAGCTGTGGACCTGTTCTAATAGGCGCGACACAAGTCGCTCCGACTTAGAAAAAGGGTCCGGAGCTTCTTTGGGGTGACCCGGAGCGACCGTCATAGACTTCAATGTTATGAAGTCTGTGCCGGCCGCTCCGAGGTTGCGGCGCGCTGCTCCTGGAAGTCAGATCGCCCCAGTGTGAACGGGGCCTAAAAGTCCTTCCAACCTTTTGTGACTGCCCTTCGGGGCTGTCATCTATTCTTTGTTAGATGGATTTGGCCAACAAAAATGTCATATCATTATGTCACCAGACATGAGGACGACATGTGACTCTCACATTTACATATATGACAACCTCCACTAGTCTAAAATATTGTACCAATACTATCTCCTTGTCCTGGCTGATCTTGATAAATTTCACAAATTATTCTGGGAGTTTTCTTCCATTTAAGTGATAAATGGACTTTCCTGGAACCCACCATTATGGCAAAGCCATTACAGGGTGTATTGGCTCTTTCTGATGAATTGGTCCACTAATTGCTTCAGGAGAGGAGTGTTAGTTAAGATCTATAGCCCTAAATTTACATACATCTGGTGGGAACTGTAATGAAATGATAACATATAGCTTGGTGTCAACGAGCGACTGTTCCTATAATTCATATTTTTTTTCCTCCCAAAGTCATTGAACGCTGTTGATAACATTTTACACACAGAGATGTGATAACTGCTACTGATGTTGGCTCCATAACCCTATCACAAAGAGGGTTTATTTCCTCCTCAATAAGTGTCTGACAAGAGATGTATGACCAGAATTGGGCTGAACACCTACAGGGCTTTCAAGAATCATTTGTCAGTAAGATAGTGACAACATGCGCTCATTTATTATCAATGGTGTAAAGACATTTATTGGTTTCACAATGACTTATTGTAGGACACCATGATATTTATATTCAAATGAATGTAGCTATTAAAATGTACATTCTGGTTACAAGTAAGTCAAAAGGGTAAAATAGTAAGGCTCACAAAGTCTATGAATGAAACCATTTGTTCATAATGCATCTGCAGCGAAAGTACTGTATTCACTTAGGATGGTCCTCTGTTTCATGAGAGTGTTCTTAGAGGTGATAGAGGTCAATTTACATAAAATAAGCGACAAAGATTGCTATACAACTTGGCAGGGATTCTAACCCGTTCCTACTCTAAAATTAAACATAAAAAAGACATAAAACACTTTGGCTATATACACTTTAACCGGTTGCCGACCGCCGCACGACGATATACGTCGGCAGTCAGCCCCGGCCAGGCAAAGTGACGTACCGGTACGTCACTAGCCTGTCACTTGCTTGGGAGCCAATAGCGGGCGAGCGCGCGCCCGCGGAGGCGCGCTCCCGCCCCGGCTCGTTCCCCAGCAAGTCAGTGCATGTGACCGGCGGACCCGATGTCCGCCGGTCACTTGCCGATCGTCGGTGCAGAGGGAGAAAGGCAGGCGGCTAATGTAAAAAAGCCACCTGTCATTCTCCCCTGTGTAGAAACAGTGATCATACGGTTCTACTATGTAGGACCGTTGATCATTGTTCCTACACTTCAAGCCACAGCCAATCACAGTAAGAATCACACCCCTAGGGACACACACCACCCCTCCCTCTCAAATAAAGTTAACCCCTTCACTACCAGTGTCATTTTGCAGTAACAGTGCATATGTATAGCACTGATTACTGCAGTAATGTCACTGGTAACCCCAAAAGTCTCAAAAATGTCAGTCAAGGGTCCAATCTGTCTGCCACAATGTCGCAGTACCGCAAAAAAAATTGCAGATCGACACCAAAAAGGACAGAAATCTTTCCCTTAGTTAGTAAATGCAATAATTTTTGCGCAAACCAATCAAAATACGCTTTTTTTTGCAATTTTTTTTACCAAACATATGTAGCAGAAAACAAATTGCCCAAAAATGTTAAAAAATTTTCATTTTTATATTTTTTGGGGGGGGGGGAATTTCATATAAAAAATGTGAAAAATATTGTTGTTTTTGCAAAATTTACGCTCTTTTTTTGTTTATAGCGCAAAAAGTAAAAATCGCACAGGTGATCAAATACCACCAAAAGAAAGCTCTGTTTGTGGGAAAAAAAGGACCTCAAATTCGTTTAGGTACAGCGTCGCACGACCGTGCAATTGTCCGTTAAAGTCACACAGTAAAAAATCGCAAAAAAACAGGAAGGGGGTAAAATCTTCCGGCGCTTAAGTGGTTAACAAAAAAAAATAGCATAGGGAAATGCCAGAAGAGAGCTGGGAAACCTTCTTTTGCATTAATGACCACCTCTTCCAACCAACAAAGGCATTCAATATAAGATGATAGGCACAGGGTATACTAAATTGCTGGTTCAAGAGCATAATTGTTTGCATGGGTACCAGAGTATAAATATTTCTTTCATATCAGAGAGGGTCACCTTTATTCATAAATTAAGTAGACTTTTCCTTTGATTTGGAAAAATGAAAGTCCAGTTTTCTTCCATATCTAGACAATATGAGCCTTGGTGCTGTACAAATGTGCTGAATCTAGCAATTTTGAGGGTTTCCGGCTTCAGGTTGTTTATAACTTAGTAACAAATGCAATTTCCACTGTATTCAAGATCAATTTTACAAATCTATCATAAAGGTCGGCAATGATGTGGCATTTCCATCAAATATGCAATATGTTTGGAGAGATACTAATCATATCAAATGCTTTGATTGATGAGGCTTACAGCATACAGATTTTAGACCTAGATATGTTCCTTTATGGAACTTGTAGTCCATCTTTGCTGGGCTCCTTGTAAAAATCATAGTTTTGTGGCCTATTAGTCATTGACATTGACTAATCCTTCAACCAGTGAAGACTAAAGCTGGCCATACACTAGCCGAAAAATCGTTCAAACTCATTTTAGAAAAACGAAAAATCAGCCATGAGAGCAGACGATCGTGCCATCATTTAATGACCAAATTTCAAATGATAAATCGTTCAATGGATATAAATGAATCAGTTTTTTGTTCAGTTTGTCACATATGCCTAGTGCAAACAGTTCGGGCGAGAAACACATTAACCTTTCAATTTATCATTTGTTCAGCAGAATTTTCCAAACTGTTCCTTTGATTTTTCGGCTCTGAAAAGTTAAAACCGATTTTCTGATTGTGCCCATTAACTGGCCAAAAAATGAATGAACTGTCCAAATTGTTGCAGAGTGCGATCACTGGGTGCAGTGGAGTCCATTCAGATCACACATTGTGGAGTAAACAGGAACTGGCTTCTTTATTGGAACATAACACAGAAATCAAAGATATCACCTTCTCATGGTGAGTAAAACACAGACAGGAAAAGATAAGCAACAAGTACAGTGCAGTGTACAGGAAATACAACACATCATAGAAAATGCATAGCATATCACTTAGCATTAGCGACATCTAGTGCCCTATTTGTGAACTGCAGTTAATCTGTAATAGGCTAAGCTTTAAAGTTGTATCTGTTTCGTATAGTGTATGGCCAGCATAAATAATGTCCGAGCTCCAGATCTGCATAATTGTTTTAAAGTCAATGACTTGCCAAACTGTAGCCATTGGAATAGTGTTATAGCCAGACAACCAGCCTTTTAAGAAGCAAAGGTCAGGAAGAGCAGCCTGCATATTTATCTCATCACAGGTTTGCATTAAAGTGGCTCTAAAGGCTTAAATGAAAAGTACGACCAAAGCTTTTTTGGCAATACTTCTACTATGAATCACAGGAGTGCAGTTCCTTCTGCATTCCTGTGACCAATTTTCAGCTGACAGTGAGCACCCAGCTGGTCCAGGCTGGGGAAAAATCCCAAGTTTACAGCTGGGATCCATCCACATGCTTGGATCAGCTGCTGGCTCAGTCTCTCAGCTCCGCCGCTGGGAGAATGAGCCAGCCGTTTCCTCCCCTCCCCTACCCAGTGCAGCGCTCCAGTGAGTACTGAAGTGACAACAGGGAGAGAGCCATTGACTGACAGTCACTGCTCTCTGCTCAGAGCGGAGGGGAGAACTGAGCGATCAGTGGCATTTGATCGCTCAGTTCTCACTGCATAGGAGGTGGGGGAGAGACACAGCATCAGATCAATGCTGTATTCACCTAGGTGAGTATAAGGTTGTTTTGTTTTTTAAATCAATACTTCTCTTTTAATGTTTTTTACCTTAATGCATTCTATGCTTTAAGGTAAAAGAAAAAACCTCTGGGTGCCTCCCCCCCAGCCCCCAATTATACTTACCTGAGCCCAATCTCGATTAGGCAAAGTACATGAAAGAAGCAGCCCTCTGGGGTCTCTCTCTCCTCATTGGCTCACACAACAGCAGGAGCCATTGGTTCCTGCTGCTGTCAATCACAGCCAGTGAGCCAAAAAGGAGAGAGTTGGGGGGCGGGGCCGAGCTGTGCTCCATGTGTGAATGGACACACAGAGCGTGGCTCGGGAACAAGCCTACTCGAGTGCCACTTACGCAAAAGGATTGCTATTGGGGGCACTCGGCAGGGGGGAGGAGCAAGGACCACTGATGAGTGACCCAAAAAGAGGGGGAACAGGGCTGCTCTGTGCAAAACCACTGCACAGAGCAGGTAAGTATAACATGTTTGGTTTGTTTTTGTTTTTTTTTATCTTTCCTTTAGAATCACTTTAAGTCCTACCAACAGTGGGGTTGATTTTCTAAAACTATATAGTACAAAATCTGGTGCAGCTCTGCATACAAACCAATCAGCTTCCAGGTTATTTTGTTAAGGCTTTATTGAACAAGCTCCAGTTAGAAGTTTCGTTTTATAGGTGTTTTCGATGGGGATGCATTTCTGACCATTTTTCAATGAAAAAACGCTTCTAAATGCAAACGCCACTAAATGCGCATAAACGCAGCAAAGAAACGCACCAAAGCTGATGTTTTTAACCGTCGGTTACTAGCTGTCAAGTTCCAGCTTTCAGGAGAGGTTTTCAAACGTCCCGTGTACACGAAGCCTTCATATTTCCAGCACAGTTCTTGCCTAATTTCTCACATCATCAGTATATTAAAAGATGTAGAAGATGTGATAATTCCAAGAGAACTTGGATCATTACTAATTAAATGCAGCATTAATAAACAGAAATATGAGACTTCGCTTTTATTTTTTTTCTTAATCTGATTTTGAAGCAATATTTTTGGAGTCTAAGTATTAGCATTTATTCAAAGGTAACACCAGATGGTAACTCCTTGAATTATAGAAACATTTAAAAAAATATTGTGTTATAGGACTATCACCATAGTAATGCAAAACAAATACGAGTGTAGGTTTTGGGTCAAGAAATGTAAAGTTTGGCAATTCCAGCAGCTGTCTTGTTTAGATAAATGATGAGGCATAGGTTGTGTATTGTGTGCTTGTTGCTGTCCTGAGCATCCCAGCATTGTTAATCCTTTGTAAACTGGGAGTTCGAGACCAGAGACAAAAAAACGTAAAGCTACAGCTATTCTATTAATGTTAAAGAAAAACTGTCATCCAAGTATTCTGAACAGCTATGTGGCCAACATGTCTCCATATAACTTATCTTTGCTTTGCAGATGACAAATCCCGCACAAGAAATTCAGCTTTTCAATATTTTAGAAAGTGCATAAACTTGATTCACTATATTTCTCTCCCATCAACTGATATTCCTTGATTTCTCCATAACTGTTAATCTGTAATACCTCTATGCTGCCAAACTTCACCTACTTTTCATATATATGTCAGGATTGTCACTCCTCGGGGTATATTTATAGAAAATTTACATAGCGGTTCATCTATCAAAACTACATGTAAATTCATTCTGTGCAAATGGACAAATGTTTATGTTTCCAGGCAATACTCTCTGCAATTTGAATGTTTAAATGCAGACAATAAATCACTACGGCCACTAGATGACACAGAGGAGCATACTTATTTCCTACGATAGTCAGAACCATTTAGTGTCCATAATAAAGTATGACCACTAGATGGTGACGACTATCATAGGAATTAGGTATGTTTCTCAGCGCCATCTAGTGGCCATAATATGATATTTTTCGCAATAACACATTTGAATTGCAGGAAATATAAGGGTCGATTTACTAAAGGTAAATAGACTGTGCACTTTGCAAAGGGCAGTTGCACTCTACAAAAGCCGTTTCTCCAGAGTAGGGATGGACCGAACACACCCCTGTTCGGTTGACAGCATAACTCCCGAGCAGGGGAAATGGTCTAACCCGAACGGAGAACCCCATTGAAGTCTATGGGAGCCCAACAGGAAAAATCACTTTCAAGGCTTATTAATTGGCTATAAAAGGGGTCTGGGTACTGACCTGGGGGACATGTAAATAATGTCAATCACACCACCCACCGGACCCCAAAAAACAAACCAAAAATGCTCCGCCTCCTGGGAGGCCTCCCACCATATGCCCGCTCCACACTTTGACATTTCTTATATAGGCAAGGGGCGGGGCCACCTGGCTACCTCATCCGGCGACACCTCCCCCTTCTGATGTCACATGACGGCAGAAGGGGGGTGATGCTACAGGCTGCCTATATAATAAATGTCAAAGTGCGGAGCGGGTATACGGCGGGGGGCCTCCCGGGAGGCAGAGCGTTTTTCCTTTTTTTTTTTTTTGGGACCACCGGGTGGCACGATTGACGTGATTTACATGTCCCCTAGGGCAGCGTGCAGCGTGTCGTGTCAACGTGCAGCGTGATTGACAATGGATTTAGATCGAGGGACACTATTTTGTTATTTTTTTATTTTTATTTTTTAATAAAGGGTTAGTCAAAAACTGTCTCGTGTGGTTATTACTTTTGTACACTTTTTTGGTGAATGGGTGAGGGTACTATGTACCTGTTACTCATTCACATGGGGGGATCTGGGGCCTCTTTGATAAGGCAGGCTTCCAGATTCAGATAAGCTCCCTGCCTGCAGACTTCAACAACCACAGCCCAGGGTTGTCGAGAAGAGGCCCTTGTCCCCATTAACATAGGGACAAGGTGCTTTGGGTTGGGGAGAGCAGAGCCCCCGTGCCCCAAAGCACCCACTCCCCCATGTTGAGGGCCTTGGGCTTGGTATGGTTGAAGGGGGGGGCACTCGCTCGTCCCTCCCCTTTCAGGACCTGCCAGGCTGCATGCCCGGATAAGGATCTGGGGATCCCCTCCAAATCCACACCAGACCTGAAGGGGAGGGGGGGGCACGCCGTTTCTTTTCTTTTTTCTCTTTTTTACCGGGAACTTTTTTTTTTTCAGCTGTCAGCAGAGAAACCCATTGACAGCTCATGACTCATCTGTTGTTAAGGATACCACAGCCGGCTTCCTGGCACCGCTCTTTAACCACTTGCCGACTGCCGCACGACTATCTACGTCGGCGGTCAGCCCCTCACAGGCAAAGTGACGTAGGGCTACGTCACTAGCTTGTGAGGGTCTAGGGAGCGAGCGCGCGCCCCCGGAGGCGCGCTCCCGCTCCCGAGTGGTCACGGACCCCCCCGCGCGTGTGACCGGCGGACCCGATCGCCGCCGGCCACTCTGCGATCGGCGGGGGAGAGGGAGAAAGTCAGGCAGCTTGTGTAAACAAGCTGCCTGTCATTCTCCTCGCTGTATGAGAGCTGATCACATGGATCTACTATGTAGATCCGTTGATCACTCTGCATACAGCTGAAGCCCCAGCCAATCACAGTTAGAATCACGTCCCTAGGGACACACACAGCCCCTCCCTCTCAAATAAAGTTAACCCCTTCACTACCAGTGTATTTTTACAGTAACAGTGCATATGTATAGCACTGATTACTGTAGAAATGTCACTGGTAACCCCAAAAGTGTCAGAAATGTCAGTCAAGGGTCCGATCTGTCCGCCGCAATGTCGCAGTACCGCAAAAAAAATCGCAGATCGCCGCCATTACGCGTTAAAAAAAAAAACAACAAAAATGACAAAAATCTTTCCCTTAGTTAGTAAACGCAATAACTTTTGCGCAAACCAATCAAAATACGCTTTTTGCGATTTTTTTTACCAAACATAGGTAGCATAAAACAAATTGGCCGAAAATTTTAAAAAATTTTGATTTTTACATTTTTTTTTGGGGGAATTTCATATAAAAAAAAGGGAAAAATATTGCTATTTTTGCAAAATGGACGCTCTTTTTTTGTTTATAGCGCGTGATCAAAAAATCGCACAGGTGATCAAATACCGCCAAAAGAAAGCTCTGTTTGTGGGAAAAAAAGGACGCCAAATTCGTTTAGGTACAGCGTCGCACGACCGCGCAATTCTCCGTTAAAGTCACGCAGTGCCGAATCGCAAAATACCCCCTGGTCGGAATGGGGGTAAAATCTTCCGGGGCTTAAGTGGTTAACAACCAGCTTACACTTACAACTTTCACTGCGTCCTGATTGGGCAAAGCTTTGTCCAATTAGAGCAGAGAATGCACTGTGTATTGCAGGGTGTTTGTTGGGGGGCGAACACCCTGCAAATTCTGGGGTTCAGCGAACGGCCACACAGGCAAATGTTCAGCCCAAACCTGGGCCGAACCATCTGCGTATCCCTACTCAAGAGCTTAGTAAATGAGTAGAAGCTCTGCTGACTTCAATCATCCAATCGAGTGTAGGCAAAAATGAATTTTTTTTTTAATTTTTCCTTGCGCGTGATTGGGTATTCTTTGTAAAATAAAGCTTTACCTCATTTACTAAGCTCTGGGGCAACTGCACTTGCAGAGTGCAACAGCGCATTGCAAAGTGTACAGTCTATTTGCCTTTAGTAAATCATCCCTATAGCCTGGAAACATATGATTTTGCCCCATTCTCATGGAATGAACTTGCATGCAGTTTCGATGAATGAACAGCTGTGCATTTTCTAATTTTTTTTATAAATACATCCCCGGGGCAAACTCTGTTTTGATCAGAAGGGGATCTGTCTGCGGATCAGAGCAGAGCGGGTGAATGACAGGTCTGCAGAAACTGAGCGGACACGGACAGAGCTTGCTGTGCTCCAAAGGCTAGGTGTGAACGTACTCCGCTATCCATTTACACCCAATTGCCCTCCGATCTGATCCACCTAGATGGAGGAGGACGGATCCCCTTCTGCAGACCAGATCAGATAGGAGGTAGGTGGGTGTAAACAAACACAAGTACATTTACAATGCACAAAGCAAGGTTCATAAAGACATGGATGAACAAGTTTGGGGTGGAGGAACTTTACTGACCTGTACAGATTCCTGACCTCAACCTGATAGAACACCTTTGGGATGAATTACAGTGCAGACTGTGAGCCAGGCCTTCTCGTCCAACATCAGTGCCTGACCCCACAAGTGTGCTTCTGGAAAAATGGTCAAACATTCCCATATACACACTCCTAAACCTTGTGGACAGCTTTCCCAGAAGAGTTGAAGCTGTTATTGCTGCAAAGGGTGGGCCAACTCAATATTGACCCCTACAGACTAAGACTGGGATGCCATTAAAGTTAATGTGAGTGTAAAGGCAGGCGTCCCAATACTTCTGGTAATATAGTATATAGATGTATATATCATATTCTAAATATGTATATATATATATATATATATATATATATATATATATATATATATATATACATATATATACATATATATATATATATATATATATATATATATATATATATATATATATATATATATATATATATATATATATATATTGAAGATGCAATCCAGATCTTTGCAATTTTTTCTTTACTTCAAATCTTCATGCACAGTTTTGAACATAACCATGTTCTTCATCAAGCTGCATGTGTAACGCTGTTTGTCTTGTTCTAGTTTATATTCTGTAATTTATATGAAGATTTGAAATAAAGAGAACTTTGCAAAGATCGGGACTGTATCTTCAATCTTTCTTGAAATGTGTTTGGGGGAAAATTGAGCAGATCCACATTGGATGCCATCTTGTAAGTATACTGGCTACACAGCAGAAGTGTCCCACCTTGGTTTAACTATATAGATATGTACACAGTAAAACCTTGGATTGGGAGCAAAATTCATTACAGAAACATGCTTGTAATCCAATGCACTCTTATATCAAAGCGAATTTCCGCATAAGAAATAATGCAAACTCAGATGATTCGTTCCACAACCATTTATTCATAAGTCCTTCAGTTTATAGTCCATATAAAAAGATTATAGCAATATGATGGGTTGTGCAACCATAAAATATCCATCTACAAATGGCAGCCTCCGCATGGGGATTAGAAGCAAAATCCAGCAGGAGCTCCAGAGTATAAAAAGAAGAGAGGCGCCTCTAAGTGTAGCAATATGATTACATTTAATGAACGTTCAACATTTAGCATCTCACATGGTTGATGAATAAAAGAGGCTCATCTAAGTATGCAGGCATCCAGGGTAAAGCTGTCCACATAGACCATCCTCCGCACCACCGGCTCTCACCGCTGTCAGTCTGCAATCGTGACCGGGAAGACTACCCTGCAGTAGAGCGATCTGAAAGCGAGGCTTGTAGCACTTGTAGAGTGCAGCGTGGAAGGGATGACATTGGTGCCGGTGCAGGGGATGCTCTATGTGGACAGCTTTACCCCGGATGCCTGCATACTTAGACATGCCTCTTTCATTCATCAACCATGTGAGTTGCTAAATGTTGTACCTTCAATAAATGTAAACATATTGCTACACTTGGAGGCTCCTCTCTTCTCTTTTATACTTAGTTGTGACATAATGCTACTTGTATATCAAGAAATCGCTTGTATATCAAGTCAAAATTTATTTTAAAAATGTGCTTGCCTTGCAAAGTGCTCTCAAACCAAGGTTTTACTGTATATATTTTATACAAAACATTGTCTATAAGGAAAACTACTACAGTGCACTGCAGTGGCGGCCTGTCCATTGGGGGCGCAGGGGCGCCGCCCCCCTATCCATGCATACGGCCCCTTAATCTACATGCAGGGAGCCGGACGCATGGATTCCAATGGGTTTTTTTGTTTTTTTTTAAGCATGTGATTAGACCCAGAGACTCTAATAGGCTTCAAAAAAGGGTGGGCCCAGAGCACTGCACCATGAGCCCACTCAGTTGTGTGACAATAGCAAATTAATATTCTCTATTGTCACACCAATTCTCCACCTGGCCAACCAGGAAGCAGGTCCTGAGACCCGTTTCCCAATTGGCCGAAATGAGAAAGCCATGCCATTGGCCAAGGAGGAGGAGGAGGGAGGAGACACAGGAGAAAGCTGCCACTGCCGCTTCTACTGCCTGCCCTCCACATGTCCAGGATGAGGGAGCCGGTGACGGGGGGTATGGTGTGCAGGCTGGTGTGGTCTAGGGGGGGGGGGGGGTATGCTGTGGTCCGTCTGCTGCCCCTCCCTCCAGCCCATGGAGCACCAGCCGCCACTGGTGCATTGACATTATAGAGATTTATACCTGTGATCACCTGAATGGTAATGTCTTAAAATAGAATCCATTTACTGTATGTAAAAATAAATCCTAGAAGCTGTACAATCTTTATGGGCAGTTGCATATTTTAATATATTTCCGTCGCAATAAATTAAACTCTGTTGCCTTTTCACCATCATAATCATATTACAGTTGTTAGCCCAAAATATATATTTTCTGTGACACAAAACTTAAAACTACAACTATTTAGTTAACTTGGCAAGAATTTGTAGCATATCCTTCAGTCAAACAGATAATAAATTACATCCTTTCCCATAACTATAGCGTTGTGATATCACTCATCGAAAAAAGGTCATTTCAGCTCAACACCAGTGATCAGGTTTCCAGGCTGAAATTCCAGATTCTGCAAGTAGCCGTGCTTCCATACCATAAACATGAAGATATTCATTGTCATGGTACTTTGAGAAGCAGTGATTGTGACAAGCTGTTCTGTTTACAGGAAATTGTTCATGGTGTTAGGCATTTTAGAAGGCTGTTGTGAGACCCTTGAGTCCTATGATACATAGGTGTATGCTTAACAACCCATTCCATCCATTAAACACAGCAAAAATCCAGTAAGTGTTCATTTGCAGAGAGCACATGGCAAGATTGCAAGTTAGAAATGAAATTCACCTGAGAAAAAAAAAAAATCCTCTAATATGGTAAAGATTTAATATTTTGTTTTCTGTAAATTATTTGTAGCACCCTCCTAGGTAGGTGTTAGGTAAAGGCATTGTTTTGCCCCATCTGTTTATCAGGGGAGTCTGATCAGTAGTTTTGCCTGTTACATGTGTCCTGTTACATGTGTCCATGTCTGAGGGAGTATCCCTATTGTATCCAATAGGGGAGCCTGTTGGACAGTGGAGGAAAGCTAGCCAGTGACACACAGGCTTTTTTGGCTGTCCCAGTGGGAGGGCACAATAGTGGTGCATCCTGGGATAGGTCATAAAAGCCAGGGGCACATGTGACAGCGGGAAGCCAGGTCCCAGGAGGAGGGTGACGGTTTGTCTCTCCTCCTGTCAGCAAGAAAGGAGGTCAAGTGGACCAAGTGTGTGATGCTGAGCCAGGAGGTCCAGGATACTGACAAGTGGAGCTGAAGGCAGAGCAACCCAGGGAAAAACAGTGTCCGTGAGTGCCGGGAAGCTTGCCAGGGGTCTGCCCAGGAATGGGACCACTCCAGTGGAGAGTGAGTGGACAAGGGGCTAGCATGCATGGGAAGTGAGAAAGGGGGTGTCAGGAACCTATTTTCAACTTCACTTCAGTGGCAAGGTGAAGCAGCGGCATTGCCGCACTCATTACAGTTAGTGTCCTCAGAAATTGTGCATCGAGTAGTTTGGCTGGTTGACCACTGTGTGTCACCGACTGAGTTCTGTATAGAGAGAGTATCAAAAAATGGGGCGTAGGTTGGGATTTTAAAGGGTACCGTTCTATAACCAATAACAAAGAATGTGTATGCGAAGTTTGTCTAAAAAGTTGTAATTTTATTACTCACATAGATTTCCCAACATAGGGACAAGCAATAGTGGACAATACTGTTACAAGACAATATGAAAACATCATCATGGTAACAACATAAATTGATAAAATATCATAATAAGGTCAAATCCTTGAATATGTGGGCGGACTTATCAGAGGCCACAGTCAGCCTGGATATGCCAGAGCCAGTGTGTATCTCTCTAATCGATCCGTACTCCACTACCCGACATGTTTTGCGGTATGTACCGCTTCCTCAGGGGTACAAGGGATAGAGCTTAGTGATAAGCAACTAAATAAAATGACAAGAATAGATACAAAGTTATTATACATTGAATATCAAAATTCTATTTAGTTTACATGCTGTTTTGTTGTTTCGAATATCCGTGTGTGTCAAGTATGGAGCATTCGGCCGCGGGTGTGAGACTGAGTTCTGTAGACTAACCAAAACATGGGCAATTTCCCATCCGGGAGAATCAAGGTAACTGAAAAAGTAAAACCCTACACATGTTTTTAGCTGAACCATCTGACAACAGCATTCTGAATATGTAGCACTTCCTCCTTGGGAGCTGCTGAGTGTGGATTCCCCTGGGTTACCCATAGCAACAGTCTGTAAAACTTTTCACTTTAAGAACTGGCTCAGACAATGAACAGTCCAGGGGATTTGTTTTTTGGGCTTTATTTTAGAACTTGGATGGGAGAAGGGATGAGTGGGATACTCCAACTGGATGAACTAATTTCTAAGGACACTAACTGTAACTAGTGCGGCAAGGGACGTCATCCCAGAACGAGAGCTGCTCAGCTGTGGTTTGACCAATAAAAGTCAATGGGAAAAAAAAATTGAATAAATAGAGTTTCTGGTTTGTGGTGCTCAGATACAATTTAGTTTCTCTTTAAGACAAACTCGCACATTGGGTTTCAATCATCTTCAAAAATACAAAAAAAAAAAGTTACTTCTAAAAACTGATATTTATCACACTCTGTAAACAAAAAGAATTTCTGTTCAGCAGGGCATGATGTCTATTTGTCTGTTAAGCTTGTCATCAACATACTGTATCTTATAGGAAATGCAATGAAATAGTGATTTGTACCCGGCGGTGCTTCATTCTGGCAAATATTGTAAATTAAGCTTCATAAACCTGAGTGAGTGAAAGCAGAACAGATAACATTGTTTTTTATTTTTTTTCTCCCTCTGCTTAGAGATGCAATGAATTTACAGTCTCATAAACCCGAGCCAAGTCGTGTCCTGTGAGGCAAACAAAAGAAATCAATTTCTTAATTTTTATTAGGGGATGCGGGCAAAGTGCCATCAATGGCTTACTCCGCGACTTACTAAAAGGGCATTTTATGTATACGGAGTGAACTGTGTCCTTGCAGTACTTCTCCTGGATGGAGATGAGGGCATGCGGGGGCATCCCGGTATGACCATGTGTGCTGCAATATGTTCTGATTTATCCAGGAAAATGTGGCTGATTTTAGTGCAGCTGTGAAATACGGCACACTGTATAAAAATATGTTGGTCGTGAAAAGTCTCAGGCAGATTAATAAATTGCAGCGGGAATAAGACAGAGTCATTTTGGTGCATTGGGAAAATAAGGAACAGAAAAATAAAAAAAAGATACAAACCAGTTCTTGCGCACATTTGCTTACCAATGCTTACTAATTAGACAGTGCGCTATTCTGCCAGGTTCCATTGCATAGACTATCGTATTGTCAAACTGAAACCTGCTTATATCTGTACTACAAAGTTCCAAACTGCAGAAGGTAAAGTCATATCAACCACTTGCCGACCGCCCACAGTACATTTACTGCAGCAGTCAGCCTGGGCAAAGCGACGTAGTACTACGTCGCTCGCCCAGGAGCCTGTAGGGGGCAATCGCGTGCCACCGGAGGCGCGCTCCCGCCCCCGCTCGTTCACGGGCATCCCCGTGTGAGTGACCGGCGGCTTCCGATGTCCAACGGCCACTCGCGATCTCCCGCTGGAGAGGGATAAAGGCAGGCGGCTGATGTAAACAAAGCCGCCTGTCATTCTCCCTGATGTAACTGCAGAGATCATACAATCCTGCTATGTAGAATCGTATGTCTCTGTGGTTACATCACAAGCCACGCCCCTTTACAGTTAGAATCAAACCCCTAGGGACACACTTAACCCCTTGATCACTAATAAAGTTAACCCCTTCCCTGCCAGTGTCATTTTTACAGTAACAGTGTATATGTATAGCACTTATTACTGCAGTAATGTCACTGGTAACCCCAAAAGTTTCAAAAATGTCAGTCAGGGATCCGATCTGTCCGCCGCAATGTCGTTGTCCCGCAAAAAAAAAATCACAGATCGCCGCCATTATCAGTTAAGAAAAAAAGCAATAAAAATGACATACATCTTTCCCTTAGTTAGTAAACGCGATAACTTTTGCGCAAACCAATCAAAATACGCTGATTGTGATTGTTTTTACCAAAAATATGTAGCAGAAAACAAATTGGCCTAAAATGTTAAAAAATTTGATTTTTACATATTTTGGGGGGGGGGGAATTTCATATAAAAAATGTGAAAAATATTGTTATTTTTTCAAAATTTACACTTTTTTTTTGTTTATAGTGCGAAAAATAAAAATCGCACAGGTGATCAAATACCACCAAAGGAAAGCCCTGTTTGTGGGAAAAAAAGGACGTCAATTTCATTTGGGTACAGCGTCACACGACCGCGTAATTGTCCATTAAATTCACGCAGTCCCGAATCACAAAATAGGCCCTGGTCTTTGAGCAGCAAAATCCTCCGGGGCTTAAGTGGTTAAAGTCCGCTTTGTGATTTTTACCTACAGTTGAACACTTGCTGAACGCCCGCCGCATATACACTGCGGCAGACTGGCTCGGCTGCGCGAATTGCCGTACCTGTATAGCGATCCACGGGAGCGCTCCTGAGGGCGAGCGCGCCGGTGCCGGTGCACTCCTGCTTCCACTGGGAATGCTAATCCATGGGACTGGCGGCAATCCCTGAGCACCTGAGATTGCTCCCCGCTGAGAGAGGACGGTCAGTTGTTGTAAACACACCGTTGTTCTCTCTGAAATGATCACTGAGCCCCTGTGATCCTTCTATATAGCAAAACAGGTCTCTTTGATCATTTCGCAAGTCCATCCTTCCCACAGTTAGGCCCCTTTCACACGGACGCACCGCCCAACGGAGTCCGTTCTGCTCAGCGGGGGATCGATCCGCCGATCCCCGCTGAGCAGGCAGGTGACAGCTCCGTCTCCGCTCTGTGTGCAGAGACGGAGCTGTCAGATCCCCGCTGTCCTCTAGACCGTTCTCATCCGATCCCATCAAATCCGATCCTCCAGAGGGATGGAAAATAGGGTTTCCATGTGTCCAGATTTCACGGACAGGATCGGAATCGGATAGCAGCGAGTGTCAGAGGAGGTATCCCTATAGGGATGCATGGAGCATCTGATCAGGTCCGCCTGAAAAACTGACAGGCAGATCGGATCGCCTGTGTGAAAGGGGCCTTGGTAAACACTCCCCTAGGCTCACAATTAACCCTTTGATCACCCACAGGTTAACCCCTTCCCTGCCAGTGTCAGTTATACAGTAACAGAGCATATTTTTAGCACTGATTACTGTAGTAATATCACTGGTCCCCAAAAAATGTCAAAAATGTCAGTCAGGGGTCCCATCTGTCCGCCGCAATATCGCAGTCCCGCTAAAAATCGCTGATCGCTGCCATTACTAGTAAAAAAAAAAAAAGAAATTACATAAATCTTTCCCCTAGTTTGTAGACCCAATAACTTTTGCGCAAACCAATCAAAATATGCCTATTGGGATTTTTTTTTCCAAAAATATGTAGCAGAATACAAATTGGCCTTAAAGGATGAAAAAAATTAATTGAACTTTTTTTTGGGAATGTTATATAGCAGAAAGTGAAAAATGTTTTTTTTTTTTAGAATTGTCGCAATTGTTTTGTTTATATCGCAAAAAATAAAAATTGCACAGGTAATCAAATACCACCAAAAGAAAGCTCTATTAGTGTGGAAAAAAAGACATCAATTTTATTTGGCTACAGCATCACACGACTGCACAATTGTCCATTAAAATAAGGCAGTACCGAATCGCTATACATGGCCTGGTCATTAAGTGGGCAAATCCTTCCGGTACAGAAGTGGTTAAGGCTTACCTGTAGGCAAAATAAATATCTTCTAAACGTGCACTGTTTAGGAGATATTCACACTGGATGCAGCTGATGACGTCACCGGTGCATG
>NC_138771.1:46618703-46776203 GCF_965119305.1 Pelophylax lessonae
CAACCGTGCACAATTATCCGTTAAATTAACGCAGTGCCGAATCTCAAGATATGGCCTAGTCATTAAGGGGGCAAATCCTTCCGGTCTTAAAGTGGTTCAATGCCTTTTAAATGCAAATGACTCTTCAGAGTACACTGCATTCCATAGCAAGTGTAAAAGAGCCCTTATAACATCCGAACGTTGGAGTTATACTTTAAGCCAACACGCAATATGTGTAGATAAAAACTGCTCTTATTTTTTTTATCAATAACCAGAACAGACTGTACAGTGCATTGTCCTCTCATTCGGCCAAAAGCAAACCCTCTCTAACCAACTTGGCTGGAACAGCTTGTATCATATTTGATGTCATCAAACATCACTTCATCAAAGAATCATTCTTGGGAGCAATAGAGGTCAAAGCAATGCTGGACCTTGGCCACTGCTTCTTTGGCATAATTACTTGAAATTTCACATTCAATAAAAGCAATCAAAAGATTTCTTACTCAAAATTATTACTGTGGCCTCTATGTCACTTGAAGCTTTTTTTTGCCTTTGTTTCCCGAGCTTTGATATTAGGGCCAAAGAGAGTTTGAAATGATTTGAAAAGAGGATCTATAACATCTAAGGACATAATGCTTATTTTAAAAAGGTTTTCAAGTACAATACAGGTAAAGTAAAATTAATGTCGCCGTTGACTCAGTGCATACTAATGAACGTTTAAAGTGTTTAACTTAATCATTCCCAGGGATCTGGATAGACTTTTAACTTCAAGTGGCTAGACTGAAGCCTGCATTTCAATTTTAGTTTTATTTTTTCCTCTTAAGTTCTCTTGTTTTTACTATCCAAGTTTTAGAGAAATAGTAAGACAAAAAAAAAAAAAAAATGTCACACAGAGAACATGATCACCATGCATTTCCTCCTACAGTGACTGCATGTAGTGTTGCTAACCAATTTTAAGGACAGGGAAAGCTGTACAGGATGGGAAAGGCACAGACAAAAGTATAAAAATAATCTTCTTGTAGGCATTTTGCTGAAAATTACAGAAAGATTGCTTTCTTTCTGAACACCGAAACCCAGTTTAGACACTCTACACTCAGTTGGGCATTGAGACTTAAGATATGGCCCCAGCAGTGTTCAAGGATTTCATACAAGTCAAACTAGGACGTAAATGTCAAATCAACCAACAAAGCAGCCAATCACAAGAGTAACAAGAGTGGAAAAAACAGGATACAAAGGAGTTGAACTACTAAAGGCAAATAGACTGTGCACCTTTGGAAGTGCAGCTGCACTCTGCAAGTGCAAGTGCCCCAGAGCTCAGTAAATGAGGTAAAGCTTCACTAGAGAAAAGAAAATGCAAAGAATACCCAATCACGTGCAAGGGAAATAAAAAAGCAGCATTTTAGCTTGCACATGATTGGATGATGGTGGTCAGCAGAGCTTCTGCTCATTTACTAAGCTCTGGAGCAACTGCTGTTCCAGAGTGCAACTGCTCTTTAACCACTTGCCAACCGCCCCATGCAGATCTACTGCGACAGGGCGGCTAGCCTGCACATAATCACGTACATGTACGTGATTATGTGCAGGCGGTCTCGTTGGGGCCCGTGCGCTGCCAGAGAAGCCCTCCCGTTGTGATTAGACCGTGGGAGGAGCGAGCTCTATCGCCGCGATCTTTAGAGAAACTGACAAGAGAGCCGTCTTCCTATGTAAACAAAGCAGGCAGCTCTTCTGTCAGACAGGCACAGTGAGATTGTATGTCTGAAACACGGATACCTGTGTGACTGTCACAGCCCCCCTCACAGCTAGCAAGCACATTAAGGCTTACATTTAACCCCTTGATCACCCCCAATATTAACCCCTTCCCTGCCATTGTCATTTATACAGTAAAAGTGTATATCCCTGGAAGAAGCTGCGTGAGTATGCAGCGTAACGCGTAGGATAGAGCGCCGGAAGTGACGTAGCAGCACCCTTTGACCTATACTGGCTATGCGACTGTGAAAGACGAAATAAATGTGAGTGTTACTCTATTTTTTTAATAAAAAGAACTGGCAATACTTCACTATATTGGCCCATTTATTTTGGAGATCCAAAGGTCCTTCCCATATCCCTGTCAAACCGATCCTCAATATAAGGAGAAAATCAGTATCCAGCAGCCTTACAGCACCCAAGTGGCAGAGAGGAGGAAAGAACATATCTCAGAGATACAACATAAGGTGTATTATGGAAGGAATGGAGGTGAGCGCTTAGGACACCTAGTGGTCACCGCACTGAAGAGCACCTGCATGCATTTTTAGGAGGAAGATTTTTGATCACCATTTAACACTATTGGGGACACTTATGCACTTTAAATATATTTTGAATATTTGAATCACCTATGTATATAAATATTGATTATTTATTGATTTAAAATATTAACAGTATATAAGCACAGAACACTTTATTTTATTTATCACCAATAATATTTATTGTATGTACATATTGATTATTGAATCCATATAAGGTTTGTATATATACTTATTAATCAACGGTATTAATTTATGGTGAAACACATATTATATTAATCACTGAAGCACTAAGTCACTTTAGATATATTATTTGAATGATTAATTTATATATTGGAATAACACATTAATAGTTTTAGCACAGATACACCTTTAACCGGTTGCCGACCGCCGCACGACTATATACTGCGGCGGTCAGCCCCGGCCAGGCAGAGTGACGTATCGGTATGTCACTTGCCTGTCACTTCCTAGTGAGCCAATAGCGGGCGAGCGCGCGTCCACGGCTCGTTCACAGGGAAGTTAGTGCGTGTGACCGGCGGACCCGATGTCCGCCGGTCACTCGCCGATCGACGGTACAGAGGGAGAAAGTCAGGCGGCTGATGTAAACAAGCCGCCTGTCATTCTCCTCTGTGTAGAAACAGTGATCAGACGGTTCTACTATGTAGGACCGTTGATCACTGTTCCTACACTAGTAGCCACAGCCAATCACAGTAGAAAGCATGCCCCTAGGGACACACTTAACCCCTCCCTCCCCAATAAAGTTAACCCCTTCCCTGCCAGTGTCATTTTGCAGTAACAGTGCATATGTATAGCACTGATTACTGCAGTAATGTCACTGGTAACCCCAAAGTGTCAAAAATGTCAGTCAAGGGTCCGATCTGTCCGCCGCAATGTCGCAGTACCGCAAAAAAAATCGCAGATTGCCGCCATTACGCGTTAAAAAAAAAACACCAAAAATGACAGAAATCTTTCCCTTAGTTAGTAAACGCAATAACTTTTGCGCAAACCAATCAAAATACGCTTTTTGCGATTTTTTTTACCAAACATATGTAGCAGAAAACAAATTGGCCAAAAATGTTAAGAAAATTAGATTTTTACATTTTTTTTTGGGGGGGGGGGATTTCATATAAAAAAATGTGAAAAATATTGTTATTTTTGCTAAATTTACGCTCTTTTTTTGTTTATAGCGCAAAAAGTAAAAATCGCACAGGTGATCAAATACCACCAAAAGAAAGCTCTGTTTGTGGGAAAAAAAAGGACGTCAAATTCGTTTAGGTACAGCATCGCACGACCGCGCAATTGTCCGTTAAAGTCACGCAGTAAAAAATCGCAAAAAAACCCCTGGTCGGAATGGGTGTAAAATCTTCCGGGGCTTAAGTGGTTAAAGCGCGGTACTCCCCCCTGTTACATATACAGTAAAAGTGTATATTATTTAACACTGATTACTGTATTAATGTCACTGGTCCCCAAAAAGTGTCAAAAATGTCAGTTAGGAGTCCGATCTGTCTGCTGCAATGTCGCAGTCCCACTAAAAATCGCTGATCACCGCCATTACTAATAAAAAGTAAAGTAAATAAAAAGTCCAGGAATCTATCCCATAGTTTGTAAAGGTTATAACCAATTAAAATATGCTTTGTGGGATTTTTGTTTACCAAAAATATGTAGCAGAATACAAATTGGCCTAAACTGATAAAAAGAAAAGTGTATTTTTTTTTATTGGGAATGTTTTATAGCAGAAAGTAAAAAATATTGTTTTTTTTTTTTTTTTCAAAATTGTTGCTCTTTTTTTGTTTATAGCACAAAATCTAAAAAACGCAGAGGTGATCAAATACCAGCAAAAGAAAGCTCTATTTGTGGGAAAAAGGACATCAATTGTATTTAGGTACAGTGTCGCACAACTGCACAATTATTAGTTAAAGTAACGCAGTCCTGAATCGAATCGCAAAAAAATGGTCTGGTTATTAAGGGGGTAAAACCTTCCGGAGCTGAAGTGCTTAAAAAATGTACATTCAGGGGTTGATTTACAAAAGGCAAACAAACTGGGCACGTTGCACTCTACAAGAGCAGTTGCTCCAGAGCTCAGTAAATGAGCAGAAGCTCTGCTTATTTCCATCATCCAATCACGTGCAAGAAAACTGTTATTTTTACTTTTTTATTTTCCTTGCACGTGGAGCAATTCGCTCTGGAGCAATTCGCACAGTGCCGAATCGCAAAAAGTGGCCTGGACGTAAGACAGCAAAATCCTCCGGTGGTAAAGTGGTTAAAATGTCACTGCTGACAATTTGTTAGCTCATTTAGATTACATGTTTATATAAAGTCTATATCAGTGGCTCCTGATGAAGAGGATTATGTCTAAGAAACGTGTTGAGCTGTAAAGACTATTATATGTAAATATATTACAGTAATAATGTTGACCTTTTTTGGATCAATTTTGCAATTGTACCCTTGCTGTCCATTAAGAATATATATTGTTTTTTTTAAACAAATGTGAACAATACAATGTGTTTTAATAGTAAAATGGATGCTGTGCCTTAAAAGTCCAATGCCAACAGCATATTGAAATTTCGATAAAGGTTCAAATTTAGGGATGTGGCACTAAAAATGTATATATTTTGGTTTGGTTTAAGCCCAGTATCTTGATGCTATTAGTTATACTTCTGCATGTTAAATCCTATATACATGGTAGGATAACATTGCCCATTTACATACCTTGTAATTATTGGTTTTATGGTTACATAGCTTTGTTTTAGCTTTTTAGGTAAAACTTATAAAACATGTAAAGTATCAGCAACTCCCAGTAAATTGTCTGTGACCATTTTATTTTAAGTAGGAGCCTGTGCCACCACGTATTAAATACATTGCACCTTTGAATGACCCCCCACAGCATTCAAATCACGCAAGGTCAAAGATATAATTCGGGGCAGAGAGACTTGAAAAAGTAACACATTCTCATCGACAAGATATTTTGGCAACGTTTTGCTCTCTGATCCGCTTGAAAAATACAACCGCTACACAACCAAAACACTTGGCCTCTGGCTTCAATCTCTTATGGAAATTAATGCCAATGGAAGTGTCAGTTTCAATTTCATAATGTTATTGGATGTAGGCGAGGCTGGAAGAGGTCCCATATTCCTGACAGCCTATCATAGTGATGGGGATTATGGGTAAGCAGACAGACAGTTCTGACAGGAGAGGCAATGACTCAAGATCAATTAAGCTGACAAGGCTATCTGTAAGCTACATCATTTATTGCTGACACAATTACATTCTCTATGGAGATGAGAGTTTCACAAAAGATATATTTATATCATATCAAATGGTAATCAGAAACCATTGAATTTTCGAGGGGAGATAACTGGTCCCTCTCTTGCTCAACACTCAAGTGAAGTATCATATTTGCATGATGCTGAGATAAGGAAAGCTAATGTGTCGCTGCAATATAAAGCTTAAGACTGTACAAAATAACCTCTTAATTTACTCCTGCTATGCCCATTGCCTTTATATAAGTCAATGTGAATAATATATATTTTTTTCAGAATTAATAGAGGAAAAAAAAAGAAAAAATGATAAACCTCTTGTTGGCTGCATGCTGTAAGTAACTGACGCCGCTAGCAGACTCTCTTAGTGAATAAATCAGCATGCATCATTAAACACAATATACATCGTGCCGAGGGCTGTTGACTCACTGAACTCATCCTTCTGGACAAGGTCGTACTCCTTACATCCAGGAGAGAACCACTCTGTTGTATGGCTTGTATTTGGGCATATCCAAATTTTGGTAACATAATATGAAAGGTATCTAATGCCAGGAGTTAGATAAAACTGTTGCAATTCATTTTCTTTTAAGAGAACTAAGAGGATGCAATGACAAGGGGTGTATTGGCCTATGGCAACTGCCCCATTTAAGTAGAAAATGTAAATTAGTTTTGGGATGCTGAGCACAAACATAATAATTCAGCCCTTCCTCCTGCCTCAGTGAGGATAAGGATAATGGGGTAAGCCAAACGTGCTACAAACAGTGAGGGATTCAAGCAGACAAAGAGGTTCTTGTAAAGTCATATCACCACTGTTGTCTTTTAATTAAAGCGGAGTTCCGGCCACAAAATCAACATAATCGATTTTGGGCCATCCGCTTGCTCTTGGTCACCTGAAAAACAAATGGATAGTTAAGATTTTTTTTTTGTTTACTTACCTTGTTATTGAAGAAAAATATACTCACCCTTTCTTCCACTTCCTCCCTCTGCGGCCGCGCCGTCACTTCCTCTTTGCATTGATTCCTGGGAGCTGAACGTCATCGCTGCCAGGAATCAATGCGCCTGCACCGGCCCCGATCGTCACTTCCGGTGCGGTGCCTCATTGCCTGCTAAACAGCTTCTGGGCATGCCCAGAAGCTGTGGAGGGATGACGCGCCCGCACCGGAAGTGACAAGCGGGGCCGGTGCAGGCGCATTCTGGGAGAAGAGGACACGGAAGAGGACGCAGAAGAGGACGCGCTGGCTTCAGCTGCCCACATACGAGATGGCAGCGCTGGAGAATACATTTTCAAGGTAAGTATTTCTTCTAAAAGGTAAATGCGACCCAGGACAGATCAGAGGCTATCCATTGTGGAATGTACTAGCCCTGACTGTCCCGGGGGTATTTTTAGCTAAATTTCATCCCCGTGGCCGTAACTCTGCTTTAAGTGATTACACAAATTTTTAGCTGATTTGGCAATATTACAAAATATCATGGCACTCATAACAGCTGCAAAACAAACTGCAGCCAAAGCCTAGAGGTCCCTGTCCTTGATCTGATGGGCTGAAGCTAAACACAGAATGAATCACACCTTGATCCATGCTAAAATAGAAGTTAAAGTTCGTAAATTTTAAAAAATGTGGCAACCCCGGGTTAGGCATCGTCTGCCTCCTAACTTTAATGATTCTTTACTATTGCCTTGGTAATGTCCTACATTTTTTCTTCCCACTGGACATCCTATTTTATAGGGCCTCACTACTTTCAGGGGAACTATTAATTCTTGTTTCAACTGCCTCCTCTCCATTAGCAGTCTCTTTTTCCTTTCTTTTTTTCTGGACAAGGTCATACTCATTACATCCAGGAGAGAACCACTCTGTTGTATGGCTTGTATTTGGGCATATACAAATTTTGGTAACATAATATGAAAGGTATCTAATGCCAGGAGTTACATAAAACTGTTGCAATTCATTTTCTTTTAGGAGAACTAAGAGGATGTAATGACAAGGGGTGTATTGGCCTATGGCAACTGCCCCATTTAACTAGAAAATGTAAATTAGTTTTGGGATGCTGAGCACAAACATTATAATTCAGCCCTTCCTCCTGCCTCAGTGAGGATAAGGATAATGGAGTAAGCCAAACGTGCTACAAACAGTGAGGGATTCAAGCAGGCAGAGAGGTTCTTGTAAAGTCATATAACCACTGTTGTCTTTTAATGAAGTGATTACACTAATTTTTAGCTGATTTAGCAATATTAAAAAAATACCATGGCACTCATAACAGCCGCAAAACAAATTGCAGCCAAAGCCTAGAGGTCCCCGTCCTTGATCTGATGGAATGAAGCTAAACACAGAATTAATCGCACCTTGATCCATGCTAAAATAGAAGTCAAAGTTTGTAAATTTGAAAAAAATGTGGCTACCCTGGGTTAGGCATCGTCTGCCTCCTAACTTTAATGATTCTTTACTATTGCTTTGGTGATGTCCTACATTTTTTCTTCCCACTGGACATCCTATTTTATAGGGCCTCACTACTTTCAGGGGAACTATTAATTCTTGTTTTAACTGTCTCCTCTCCATTAGCAGTCTCTTTTTACTTTCTTTTTCTTTTTTCTGGACAAGGTCGTACTAGTTACATCCAGGAGAGAACCACTCTGTTGTATGGCATGTATTTGGGCATATCCAAATTTTGGTAACATAATATGAAAGGTATCTAATGCCAGGAGTTACATAAACTGTTGCAATTCATTTTCTTTTAAGAGAACTAAGAGGATGTAATGACAAGGGGTGTATTGGCCTATGGCAACTGCCCCATTTAACTAGAAAATGTAAATTCGTTTTGGGATGCTGAGCAAAAACATAATAATTCAGCCCTTCCTCTTGCCTCAGTGAGGATAAGGATAATGGGGTAAGCCGAACGTGCTACAAACAGTGAGGGATTCAAATAGACAAAGAGGTTCTTGTGAAGTCATATCACCACTGTTGTCTTTTAATGAAGTGATTACACTATCTAAACAGGCTTGTGCACTTTGCAAGTGCAGTTGCACTCTGCAGGGGTATTTGCTCCAGAGATTAGTAAAAGATGTAAAGCTTCACTTTGCAAAGAGTACCCAACTACAAGCAAGGAAAATAAAAAAAATGCATTTTTGCTTGCACATGATGATGGAAGTCAGCAGACCTTCCTGTCTAAGCTAAGCTCTGGAGCAAATGCTCTCACAAAGCGCAACTGCACTTGCAAAGTGCAAAGTCCATGGAGTTGCTTTGCTAAAGGCAAATAGACTGTGCATTTTGCAAAGTACAGTTGCCCTCTGCAAGTGCCATTGCTCCAGAGCTTAGTAAATGAGGTAATGCGTCACTTTGCAAAGAGTACCCAATTACGTGGAAGAAAAAAAAAACAGCATTTTTGCTTGCACATGATTGGATGATGGAAGTCAGCAGAGCTTCTGCTCATTTACTAAGCTGGATCAGAAAACAAAT
This sequence comes from Pelophylax lessonae, assembly GCF_965119305.1. NCBI lineage: Eukaryota > Metazoa > Chordata > Amphibia > Anura > Ranidae > Pelophylax > Pelophylax lessonae. Next base: position 46,627,668 of record NC_138771.1, read on the forward strand.
AGAACATGGAAGCGGGACTTTATAGGTGTTGAACTCCCCCGCCAGGTATTACTGAATCACAACTGTATTTAGAAAAATTTAATTTCTATTGACTATAGATTATAAAAGCTCTAATCAATGGAGAAATAGCATAGAAAATAAGAACAGAATAGAAAATATAACCCATCACACAACCCCCCCCCCAACAAAAATGGAAACTTGAGGGTACCGCCCCAATAACCATCAGCCAGGACAAACAAATAGCCAATGACTCAGGGGACCCTTCAGCGGATGGAGTCCTTTCCCCTGAGACATTGGCTATTCGTTTGTCCTGGCTGATGGTTTTTGGGGCGGCACCCTCAAGTTTCCCCTTTTGTAGGGGGGACTGTGTGATGGGTTATATTGTCTATTCAATGTGATTTAATGTCATATATTGTTCTTATATTCTATGCTATGCCTCCATTGATTGGAGCTTTTTTTATTCTATAGCCAATAAAAATTATATTTTTATATATACAGTTGTGATTCAGTAGTACCTGGCGGGGGAGTTCAACACCTATAAAGTCGCGCTTCCCTGTTCTGTTTGTTTTCTGAAATTTCTCTTGGGATGTGGTGTTGATAGGATTGGCCCTGGCATTCTTCGTTCATTTACTAAGCTCTGGAGCAACTGCACTTGTAGAGTGCAACTGCACTTTGTAAAGTGTGCAGTCTATTTGCCTTTAGTATATCAACCAATGTGTACTTTGCAAGTGCAGTTGCACTAATTTCCCTTAGTAAATGTAGTAAAGCTTCAATGCAAATGTAGCACTGCCCCCTAGAGGACTGCGGAGAATAACACTTTCTGGATTCCCCTGGGTTACCCTTAGCAACTGATAGCAGACAGACAGCATTGAAAGTCCTTGGCTCAGTCAATAATCAATCCAGGGGATGCTTTTTTTTTTTTGTGTTTTTATTGAGAACTTGAATAGGAGAAGGGATGAGTGGGATATTCTACCTATTAACTATTCACAGTCTGAGGGACAGTTTACTGTAGAATGTGGCAAGGCTGCTGCCTCACTTTGCCGCTAAATTAAAATACTTTAAATGCTCCTTTGTAAATATTCTCTTCAGAGTTCTAAAACTGACACCCCCTTTTCTCTCTATGTCGGTGTGCTGACACCTGTCCGCTGACCCTAGCTTCTGGAGTACTCCCCTTCCTGGCAGACCCCTGGGCAAGTTCCTCTGTACTCATGGACACTGTTTTTCCAGAGTCACCATTGCCTCCAAACTCCACTTGTCAGCATCCAATGGACCTCTGCGTTCAGCAACACCTTCAGTTTCACCAGGCCGACTGCCTGTGACCACCTTTCACAACTGCAGAAGGAGAAACAGCCGTACCCTCCATCTGGGACTTGGCTTCCCGCCCAAAGACCCTGTCACATGTGCCCTTGTCTTTTATAGTCTATCCCAGGATGCACCACTGTCTGTGTCAACCTACTGGGATAGCTACCAAAGCCTGTGTGTCACTGGCTGGGTTTTCTCCACTGTCCAAAAGACCTCCCTATTGGACACAGTGGGGACACTCCCTCAGAACAGATAAATCACACATGGACACATGCAACAGGCAAAACTAACAATCAGGCTCCCCTGATAAGAATACAGAGCAAACTACATTTTACCTGCCTAGCACCTATCTAGGAGGGTGCTACACAAAGAATACCCAATTGGATGCAAGATAAATAAAGAAAAATGAAAAAATCACTTTGCTTGCACATAATTGTATGATGAAAGTCAGCAAAGCTTTACCACATTTACTAAGCTCTGGGAAAAATGAGTGCCAAGGGCACAGTCTATTTGCCTTTAGTAAATCCACCCCATTGCTTGTATCTCCATCAATTTTTGTATAAAATGCAGTAACGCAGAATAAGCCGCTGAAGAGATGTCAGCATCCACATCTTAGCTGTACTCCATTAAGTGGCCTCCATGTTCCGATCGCTAATTAAAAGAGGCGGGGACAATTAAGCAAAATGTCTTTTTGATTCCACAGCTAATAGAGAACTGATCACGGAGACTATTAAATTATCATCCACTTTCTTATCCTCTACTTGTAGTGAGGATTTCTCTTCAGTGACAACACTCTTATCTGAATACTTAGCGAGCTGGCACAGATCATATCGGCTTTCCGTTAGTTAATCAGCGCCAGAGGATTGTAAAGGGAAAAGAAAAAAATCAGAAAACACTTGTCTTACTAAAATGTTGAAGGGCAAACAATGTAAATTACAAAGTTCATTTTGTTACTCTTGCCTAAAAACAGGCATTTCGTAGACGGCATGTTCTGATTAAAGCAGCAATAATAGGTCAATTACTGTAGACATTATCATGAAAACTGGCGTGTTGTGTTCTTAGTCTGTATTTTAATCACACATCTTGAAAGAAGCTCACGGTGACTTTCTGAAAGGAGGGAATTTGTAGCGGGAGCTGAATGTGAAATACATCATACTGGATCATCTAGGATTTGCCAACCAGCTGTTCGGTGGCGTGCGCTACCCCCCAGGTAAACAGAATGAAAACCGCCTTTCACACATGTAGTAATATGCGCTCATGCTGAGGTTTTCAGAGTTTCATTCTGTGTAAACAAGCAGCCTCGATCCAAAGGCCATGTGGCACCCCATGAGTATGCCATAAATCAATGACACAAAATGTCAATTTTCAAATTAGAATCTAACCTCTAACAAAATCAAGGTTGCAATTAACAAAAAGCCACATGCGTGTGTAAAAATGCACTTATGATTGGATCAATCCGAATTACTTTTTTTTTTTTTTTCTAATTGTATTGGAAATGCATTGACCCTGTAATCCTATTGCCAGGCAGTAATTAATTTGCTGAAGATAATTTCCCTTTTGTATGGTTGTCCTGGAAATAGTTTTCAAACAGTTCTGGAGTGGTTCATCAAGTGTCAAGTCTATACATACATACACAATATTGAATAAAGTAGGGGAATGTTCCCATAATGGCCCTAATTGATTACAAAAAGTGGAACAATAATGTATAAACAATATTAAGTCCCTCCCAGGGTGACTGTTGATCAAGGCTTATGTAATGGAAAAAGAAATTAGGTGAAAAACAAAGAATCTTTCAACCTGAACTTGCAAGTGCCTAATAAAATATTCTTTTTTATACTATTCACGTAATCTGCCTCGTGGGTGCCCATGGCTGATCTCATTCAGGTTGAAAGATTCTTTGTTTTTCACCTAATTTCTTTTTACATACACAATATTGTCAGCAGTAATGGGACGCCTGCCTTTACACGCACATGAACTTTAACCACTTGCCGCCCGCCCACCGTCAAATGACGGCGGGGCGGTGCAGCTCTCGTTCTGGGATGCCGTCATATGATGGCACCCCAGAACGGCCTCTCTCATGCGCCCGCGGGGGCGCAAAGTGCGGGGATCATGGCAACGCCGTGTTGCTAGGACACGGCGTGACCCCGAGCTTGGTAAAGAGCCAATGACATGGCTCTTTACCCATGTGATCAGCTGTGTCCAATCACACCCCCAAACAGGTTGAACTGGATGGACTATTGTCTTTATTCAACCTCACCTACTATGTAACATGTAAATAAGGAAGTGCCGTTTATCGGCTCTCCTCGCCTCACACTGTCAGAGTGTTTGATGAGGAGAGCTGATCAGCGGCTCCTTCTCAAAGGGGAGTCTACGACAGGTAATCAGGGCACTGATCATCAGTGCCCTGATTACTGTAAAGTAAAAAAAAACAGTGCCCATAAGTTCCCCCAACCAATGCCTATCAGTGCCCACCATTAGTGCCTACCATCAGTTCCCACAGTGCCCACAATCAGTGCCCATAGTGCTGCCAGTTAGTGCCCATCAGTGCCTGTTCATCTGTGCCGCCCATCAGTGACACCCGTCAGTGCTCATCAGTGCTGCCCATCAGTGCCCATCAGTGCCGCCCGTCAGTGCCCATCAGTGTTGAGAGATATAATTTTGCCCATGTGCAAATCATTAGTAAGACCTGATGTGGAATGTGTAGTTCAGTTTTGGGCACCAGTTCACAGAAAGGATATCAGGGAACTGGAAAAAGTGCAGAGAAGGGCAACCAAACTGATAAGAGGCATGAAGGACCTCAGCTATGAGGAAAGATTAGAGAAACTGAATGTATTCTCTCTTGAGAAGAGGAGATTAGGGAGGATATGATTAACATGTATAAATACATAAGTGGTCCATTTAGTGAACTTGGTGTTGCGTTATTCACTTTAAGGTCATCACAGAGGACAAGGGGGCACTCTTTACATCTAGAGGAAAAGAGATTTATTCTCCAAATACGGAAACATTTCTTCACAGTAAGAGCTGTGAAAATGTGGAGTAGACTCCCTCCAGAGGTGGTTCTGGTCAGCTCAGTAGATTGCTTTAAAAAAAGGCCTGGCTTCTTTCTTAGGTGTACATAATATAACTGGATACTAATATTTATAGATAAATCGATCCAGGGAAAATCCGATTGCCTCTCAGGGGACCGGGAAATCTTTTTTTCCCCTTCTGGAGCAAATTGGATCATGCTTTGCTGGTTTTTCAATTTCCTCTGGATGAACTGTGAATATAGGATTGTGTATACGGGATTGTATGGTTGTGTTTTATTTTTTTATTATTGGTTGAGCCAGATGGACTTGTGTCTTTTTTCAACTTGACTAACTATGTAAAGCCTCGTACACACGCACCGATTGTTGGCCGACCGATCGGCCGTCTTTTGTCCAGTGTTGTTGTGTTGGTTGAAATGTGCTCTAGACTGCACACAAATTTTATCGGCCAACAAAAACCAACTTCAGAAGTGATGTCATGTTCTGGTTTACTTTTCGTCTGTTTTTTTCTTCTCTGAGCATGCCCAGTCTTGCTCATCACATTTTTGTCTGCCGAAATCTGTACTGACTGAAGAACAATCGGCCGTTCTGTTGACGGCCAACAAAAATTTTATAGCATGCACACCAGATTTTCTTCGGCCGAAAAGTCGCAGTCGGTTGTTGGAAGCATCATACTAACAAGCCGACAATCGGCCGATCGGACGTTGGCCGAAAATTCACGGCCAACAATCGGTGCATGTGTACGAGGCTTTAGTATATATGAGTTCCTGTTGGGGAGATTTTTCATCTCTTCCCATTCTGTTTGGCTCCCACCACCTGGACAGGAACTGAAAGTGAAATCTCCCTCATGGGTGCTTGGACAGCAAAAAATCCTAACAGAGGTTCTGAACATCCCTTTTTTGTTTTATTGCTGTCTGTGCCCCCTTTAGATACATTTCCCTTTATTTTTTGTTCTGTCTGAAAACTGTCAAAAAAGGCAGGAAATGGGGCGATTTTCTCTAACTTTCTACCCAATTCAGTAAAAAGAAATCCAAATTGTGAATAAAAAGACGGTAACGTGTATGAAAATCAGCCTTTGGAGAGAAAGGTCCATTTTTACAATCCCCGTCTTATTTAATGGCAGTAAATACAAACAGGGTGATTATCAATTTTATGACTCAACAATTTGTATTCGGAACGTTTGCCTGCAGAACATGCAGCCTGCATCTAATTATTTTTCTAAAATACAACAAATTATAACTTTCTCTGTGAATCATAGGGTGCATCTAAGTACAACCATTTCTGATCCCTGTTCATGTGAATCACGGTGACATTGGATGTTGATTTCTGTAAAACACATTTATTACGGGTTAGTGAAGTCCACAAAAAGGGCCGGCTAGATGTTTACAAAACGCAACAGCTTCCACTTGCCAAAGGGCTGAGCAGAATCAGGTAGCGGTGAAATCCGTCTCTGTTCGTTAAATCTCAGTGACCCATACTCATAAGAATTTGGCTCGGAGCTGCTGCCCATAATTTATTACACAAAACCCTGCTGGCGAATCTCTTGTTCTAATGCACCAGAAAAAAAAAAAACCACAGCATTTTTTTTTTCTGCTAAAAATCATTTCTAAATTATGGGACAAAAAAAAATAAACTCTAGAAGGACAGCAAAAATGCTGCTAAAGACCTATCAAATTTTATATACAAACCAAGTTGTAGTTTCATGACCCTCTTTCTATAGGCAATTCGAGGCTCCATGACCTTGGAATGCCAATCTCAAGCACAACAAGCCGGTTCAGTCAAGGCAATAATTCAAAGACCCTTTTAGATGCACTAATCTCCTTGCTGCTGGAAGCTGCTTATTTAATTTGCGCCACTCACCAGCGATGAATTCATTCAGACGCACATTTTTTTAGACAATAAAGACGATAGCAGGACACACCGTATGTGCTTGACTCTGCGCGGAGCTCCTGCTATATAATGCAATGTGGTATTTTTTTTCTGTTTCCTCTATACTCATTGTTTTTGCCCGAGGTTATTTCCTGCAATGCAGATATTTTGATAATGGGTTTCTGAGACATGGCATGGCAGGATGGCAAAATGAAATAATTGGCCACTTGAATTGCAAAAAAAAAAAACACCCTGAACAGAAGATCAACACTAGCCGAGGCACAGAAGGACAAAGTACGGTACAGACAGCTTCAGGGCATGATTGTTCAAGGTAAAAAAAGAAAAAGTAACAAATAAAACCAAGTAGAAATGGCCATGGCATCGCGGTTATTAGTGTTCCGCTTGTAGTAAAGTTGTATTGCAGGCATTATTAAATGTCTTTTATAAATACCTTTTAAGTGTTAAACCAGAATTGGGAACTCTTGGATTAGAGTGCATAAAATGACTCAATAAACTGTCCAATGCCTTTAATTTATTTTTCCTCGGCCAGCTCACAGAGCTGCACAGCCATCATTGCACAATAAAAGCATGAAAACAGGTTAGTGTAGCATGACTGAATGATACCTGTAAGAGGGAGATACATCGTTTTTTTTATTATATGCAAATAATGCACTTCTGTATTTCTAGGGTTTAGAAATCTGAATGAGCACTATGGCTGACTTATGTTTTTTTCTTTTTTTTTTAACGTGGACTGTTTGCTAGAGCAAGACATTTAATTTTGTTTTACTTTGCAAGCCTGGACTGAGAAAATAAAACGATAAAAGAGTTTACTGAAGCGGGCATTTTTACCATAGCCTATTTACTTTACTTTTACCTCGTCCTGCCTGCCGCACAAATACATACGGCCTCATGGAAGTGGGCTTTTTACAGTGGGGGGCGCATAAATGCAGGGTGGTTTTTCTCAGAGAATAGGTACAGGAACCCCCCCCCCCCCCTCCTTGTCTCCCCGCCCTACCCACCTCTAAGCACCATCCCACGGTTCCACCCCCTACCTACCTCCCAGTACTGCCCCAAGTATCATTTCTTGGTGCTAAATATTTTTCATGGAATTTTTTCTTGCCTAATAACAAGAAAAACAGTAAAATAGATCCCCTTGAGCCAGCAACAACATATCCTCCAGCAACAATAGATTCCTCACACAACAATAGACTCCCCCAGCAACAATGGACCCTACCCCAACAATAATAGGTCACCCCCAAGCAACAACAGATTCCCCACACAACAATCAGAGATGTATAGTAACTAAGTAGAACTACTTCACTACTGTACTTAAGTACCGAAAGGCGGTATCTGTACTTTCCTGGAGTAGAATTTTTTTCTCCTACTTCCACTTTTACTTCACTACATTTTTTCGATGATTTCAATACTTCTACTCCAATATTTTTTTTTGTGCTGCATAGTTACTCATTACAATTATAAAAATTACCACTGCCAGAACAGTAGATGGCAGGTTTCATGAAGCTCAAAACATGTGTATTATCAGCGCATACGAAAATAAAAGCTACTGTATGTATAAATAAAAGTTGCACTTGAAATAATAAAAAACAATATGATGTTCAAACTTTTGACTTCTTTCTTGAATAACTACATAACACAGTACTTGTACTTTTACTTTCAGTACTTGAGTAGCAATTTCTTTTTTCAAAACTACTGGTACTTTTAGTACTTGAGTAGCAAAATCTTTAAAAAAAACTACTTGCAATACTTAAGTACAAAAAATGTTGAATACTTTAGTACTTCTACTCAAGTCACTTTTTGATTGAGCACTTCCAGTTCTACTCAAGTCACTTTTTGATCGAGCACTTCCAGTTCTACTCAAGTCACTTTTTGATCGAACACTTGTACTTTTACTCAAGTATGGGTTTCGAGTACTTTATACAACTCTGACAACAATAGACCTCCTATACAGCAACAATGCACTCTCCACAACAAGCTACCATCCCCAGCAGCAAAAGATCATCCCCAGCAACAAAGATCCACCAGCAACAAAAGACTCCCCAGCAGCAACAACAGATCTCCTGGCAGCCAGCATCAATAGACTTTGCAGCAAATAGCAACAATAGACCTCTCCCTCAATAGTAGATCACTACCAGCAACATAAGACCCCCTTCCCCAGCAACAATAAATCCCACACCAGCAACAATAGACCCTAACACAAAAAACAAATCCCTACCAGTAACAATAGATCCCCCAGCAGCCAGCATCAATAGACCATCTGGCACATCCCTTGCTATTACATACATTCAGTGCTGGAGGTGCCAGAACTCCGTTCCCCCGCGTTCTCGCTGAAAAAAAGCCCTGCAAATATGTATCTCGCTTTGTACTTAGAGCACCCCACACAGCATGCTACCAGCACAGGGACCGGGCTCTCACCAAGATCCTAAGTTCTCATACTAACGATCGGGACCAGGGACTCTCAGTTCCAGGTCACCTGATCGCTGTAATAGCCTCTGAATGAAGAGAAAGATACATTGTATCTTCCTGTTCTTACAGGAAACTAAAAACAAACCAAAGAGTGTGAAGAAAAAAAAAAAATCAAATGAAAATTTAAAATAAATCAAAAATTGAAAAAAAAAAAAAAATAATGAAAAAATGAACAAGATCAAGGTTTGCCAGAGTCAATATTGGGGTCAAAGGTCACGATCAGCATATTTTGGGTAGAATTTCAAATATATATATTTTTAAATTAGTATCAGTGTCAGGTAGTGTCAGTGTGTTTTAGGCAGGATAAAAATGTGTATGTAAATATTGTGTGTGGTATAGCTGCCATTGTCAGGAGCAGGAGAATGTATTTTGGGTTGTTCTTTGGTGGTAAATTATGATAATAATAAGAAATATACAAATATACAGCTAAATTAAAAAAAAATGTTTTTATTGGGGTTTTTTTTCTTTATATACGATTTTGGGCAAGTTTTTCCTTCATAATAATAATAATAATCTAAAAAAAAAAAAAAATCAGGAGATATCAATTACCATTTACCATCAAAAGAAAGTCCAATTTTTACTAAAAAAAAAAAAACAAGTTATAATCTACCTGGATGCACAAAGCAGTTGTGATATGTACAGCTCTACTAACACATGTCAAAATGGCAAAATTGTTTAACCCTTAGGTGTGAAGGGGTAAGCTATCAGGTACTTTTTTTTCCCACTTTAAAGCCCCACTCTTGTCTCACCACTCTGGAATGTAAGTGCTTTACTCCCCCCACCCTTCCCTCTGTCCTTCTTGCTGTACCTTATTTTTTTTTTTTTATATCTTTGCCTTTTTGAGGCATCCTCGGATCATCCATGGAACATACGGGTTGATTTACTAAAACTGAAGAGTGCACAAACTGGTACAACTCTGCATAGTAACCAATGAGCTTCCAGGTTATTTTGTCCAAGCTTTATTGAATAAGCTGAAGTTCAAAGCTAATTGGCTAACAAGCACAGCTGCACCAGATTTTGCACTCTCTAGTTTTCGTAAATCAACCCCATAGGGTCCCCTTCGAATGTTCACCAGGGACAGGGGTGGGGGGGCTTCAATAATGTAGGCTGCTGTGGGGAAGCTCCCTTCAGGACATGCGCCCATGCTTGCCTAAAGCCTCGTACACACGCACCGATTGTTGGCTGTGAATTTTCGGCCAACGTCCGATCAGCCGATTGTCGGCTTGTTAGTATGATGCTTCCGACAACCGACTGCGACTTTTCGGCCGAACAAAATCCGGTGTGCATGCTATAAAATTTTTGTTGGCCGTCAACAGAACGGGCGATTTTCCGTCAGTCAGTACTGATTTCGGCAGACAAAAATCTGATGAGCAAGACTGGGCATGCTCAGAGAAGAAAGTAAACCAACACATGACATCACTTCTGCAGTTGGTTGTTGTTGGCCGACAAAATTTGTGTGCAGTCTAGAGCACATTTCAACCAACACAACAACACTGGACAAAAGACGGCCGATCGGTCGGCCAACAATCGTTGCGTGTGTATGAGGCTTAAATGTACAGATCGTCCACAGGAGATTGAGGACATCTGGTGGCAGAAAGACATTACCATGGAGGACAGCACCAGACAGCAGGTGAGTACTACATCCTGCTCTGCTTTTTTGTTTAAAAGTAGAACGAAGGTCAAGTAAGGGAGGGTTATAACCTCTGTTATTTTCTTGCCACCTGTGTAGCATTGAGAAATTTCACTTTTCTTCCTATCCCATGGTCAAAATAGGAAATGAGTGGAAATCCCTCCAAAAGAGGGAACCCTTGGTGGTCACCAGAGCTAGTTTCCTTATTGGAAGGCTTTCTCTTCTACTCCTGTTCTGGTGAAAACCTAAAATTTAGGATTTTCTTTCACTTTCAGTTATAATGGTAAACAGGACAATTAGAGAGGGTGAATCTGCATTATGAGACAGCAATAAAAACCTGATTGAGGTTCTAATCTCTCCCCACACTATCCAAAACAGCAACAAACAAATTGTCTTTAGGTATACTTTAAAATCCCTGCTGAGGGACTCTTTTCACTCTCACAAAAGTATTGCCTAAAGTTAGGCTTTAGATATAATTTATTATAATTTAATTTAAATTTATGCTCTGGTCTACACAAGCTAGATTTTAAAGTTGAAAACAAACATTAACCAAAAAATCAGCAGTAAACCTCTTTCTCCCTCTCCAGTCTGTTCTGCAATCACATTTCTTTTTTGGAAAAGGAGTACCTTTTTTTGGTTGTACCAGCTTCTACTTCCATATTCTGTCCCTAGGCAAGAATGCCGGACCCTTGGCAGTATCTTGCCGTGAAGAAGGAGTGCGGCTGCCCTCCCCCATGCAGCAAGCACACTCGGAAACGCGTCGCATGTAGATGACATCATCCAGGTTCGACTATCCACCAAGCCTCGCTGTCAAGCAAATACACAGAGCCTACTTCCTGGTTCTAACCTTGCCGTACAAGCCGGCCACGGCGAAAGGATTTCAGCTCCAGCAGGACGGATGTCCATGACCGGATGATGTACACTTCTCCACACTGGAACCTTGTTTTATGGGCATGAATATATGCTTACTAACGTGAGTGCATAATTTTATTCATTAAACCTGTTGCATAAAGTCTACACTTAGAGGCGCCTCTGTCTGTCTTTGTTTTAGCCCTGTGGAACCCCTGGCTTTTGGTTTCTGGATGGCTGCCCTACATGGTGGACTTTTTCTCTCCCTGTGCCATTAATGACTTAACTCCATGGACTTTTGGTTCGATATGTGATCAAACGCCTGTTAACATTGTGTATTCCTGCAGTTGTGGACTCCCCACCCATGGCCCAAGTGACCTGATAGCAGCGCAGGGCCCACAGGCGCTTGCCACCTGCTAAGTTCGGCGACGGGATGCACACGGGAATCAAGACTAATGCTTGGCTGGGGCTGAGTCGCTGGGCAAGTGGGGCTCCCGGGCAACTGCCCAGCGTGCCCATTCGGTAAGATGGCCCTGGTGGTTAGCACTTCAGCCTGACAGCACTACAGTCATTGATTCAATGCCTGGAGTTTGCATGTTCTCCCAAGGTACCTGGGTTTCCTCCCATGCTCCAAAGACATGCTGGTAGGTTAATTGGCTCCTGTCTAACTAGGCCCCTAGTATGTGTATGAATGTGAGTTAGAGACCTCAAATTTTGTAAGCTCCTTGAGGGCAGAGACCGATGTGAACATACAATATACAGTGTATGTAATGCGCTGCATAAATTGTCGGCGCTGTATAAATATCTGTAGAAAGTAAATAAGAGAAAGTTTTGAAACCCAATCACAGAATATTAAAAAAAATAATAATTTTGCTTACCCATGCTTGGATGATTGGATCAAATCCAGCTTTACCTTAAAAAGCTAGATGCACATTCACTTTGCATACTAAACTGTCTCTACTCCTTTATAAACCCAGTTGTAATTTCCTTGAATTTCCTACATTACAATCTACAATATGAAGCATGTTCACAATTCACAGCTAGCATGGAATCCATCAGTCTTTGCTGTCAAATAATTTTGCCAACTATCTGCATGCAGCATATGCTTTTTCTATTAAACACATTTTGCCTCCATGAAATAACATGTAATAGAGTTTATTTTTGAGTTACAAGATATTTTTATCACAAGGATTTGTTTATACAACGTAATGATTCATAAAATATTATCTCTGGTATTAATATAGCCATTAATCATTTGGAATTGGTCACACAGCACAAATAACACATTTTGAAAAGAAAGAGTAACCTTATGGCCCCAAAGCAACAACTGGATTCTTGGATTCCTCATTTTCTTTTTAGAAACGCAGGAGAAAAATGATAAATGGAAAATGGTTGGCTGCAAGAGGCACCAGAACATTTTCCTTTAGATCATGTTCATAAACAAGGCCAAATGTGCAAGGTTGAAGCGCTGCCCTTAGAAATCCGAATTTATATTTTCCATCATTATACATTCGGGTTATTAAGGGAGAAAGGCACAAAGTGTACAAAGTCATCGTCATCAGTGAATTAACATTGGTTAGTAGAACTTTAAGGATAAGCAGGTAAAGATGAAACAGAAAATAATTTTTTTTCCCCGTTAAAGTAGATCTAAATCACTAAAATTTAACCGCTTGCCAACCGCCGCACGACTATTTACGGCGGCGGTCAGCTCCCGCCCCCGCTCGTTCCCTAAGCAGTCCGCGTGAGTGACCGGCGGACCCGATGTCCGCCGGTCACTCGCAATCTCCCCATGGAGAGGGAGAAAGGCAGGAGGCTAATGTAAACAAAGCCGCCTGTCAGTCTCCCCTGTGTGAGAACAGAGATCATACTGTCCTGCTATGTAGGATCGTATGTCTCTGTTGTTACACCACTAGCCACACCCCTTTACAGTTATAAGCACGCGTCTAGGGACACACTTAACCCCTTGATCACTAATAAAGTTAACCCCTTCCCTGCCAGTGTCATTTTTACAGTAACAGTGCATATGTATAGCACTGATTACTGTAGTAATGTCACTGGTAACCCCAAAAGTGTCAAAAATGTCAGTCAAGGGGCCGATCTGTCCGCTGCAATGTCGCAGTCCCGCAAAAAAAATCGCAGATCGCCGCCATTACTTGTTAAAAAAAAAAACGCACCAAAAATGACAGAAATCTTTCCCTTAGTTAGTAAACGCAATAACTTTTGCGCAAACCAATCAAAATATGCTTATTGTGATTTTTTTTATCAAACATATGTAGCAGAAAACAGATTGGCCAAAAATGTTAAAAAATTTGATTTTTGCATTTTTTGGGGGGAATTTCATATAAAAAAAATTGAAAAATATTGTTATTTTTTCAAAATTTACGCTCTTTTTTTGTTTATAGCGCAAAAAGTAAAAATTGCACAGGTGATCAAATACCACCAAAAGAAAGCTCTGTTTGTGGAAAAAAAAGGTTGTCAATTTTATTTGGTTACAGCGTCGCACGACTGCGCAATTGTCCGTTAAAATCAAGCAGTGCCGAATGGCAAAATAGGGCCTGGTCAGGAAGGGGGTAAAATCTTCCGGGGCTTAAGTGGTTAAAATCATTAACAAGTTAATCTTCTCAAATTAAATTCCAAAAAAATATTGGTGATCCAGTCATGAAAGTCATTGTTTGGGCACTTCCTGCTATAGGGTGACCACTGCTTTCCAATTTTGTTACTGCATTATTGGTCTTTATGTCTACCATTATCATAGTGCTCAGGCAAGGGCCATTATTGTCAATATAACAAACAAGTCCAGGACACTGATGTGCAGCCAATTCTGTAGGAGGTGCATGTAGACAGGGACAAGAAGCTGCAGGAAACCAATGGCAATGAGGTGCAAAAAAAGTTGAAAAAAGCTTAACAGAACACTTGGTCCCCATGTTCATGGGGCCACGGGCCTTATCCCCACGTTTCCAAAAGAAATGTGAACATCTGCAGGAGCCTTAAAAGAATACAGAGTAAAGGGGCCCCCAGATATCTGCCCCCACGCTCGCATGAATGACTGAAAGGTGCATAGTATCGCCTATACTAATTTCCCCAAACAAATGCAGAAAAAAAAAAAATAATATCCCACATTGTAAATCCAACATTGATTATGTTGTCCATCAATGTAAATCAATGCCAATGACAATGAACGCTGCTCAAAAATGTTGGCCCACTGCCACAAGCACCTACTGCATCCGACAATCTCAAGCACTACTCACATCGCAAATAACAGATCCTTGCCGGCTACTGTATTTTAACAAGCTGGGGAGGATCCTGGTTGATGTCATTAACTAGATAAGGTAATGCGGTGTGGTGTTATGTTCAGGTTTTGCATACTTTTGCTGTATCCGCCTAACCTCCTGTGTGGTGAAGCTATCCCAGTTCAGTCATCTCTACTCATTACATCCTATCCTAGAGGCACAAAAATAAATGGGAGAAAAACATCCTAAACCGAAAGGATCATCCATCAATAAGTGTAGTGAGTGGAACCAGTAAAACTGAGGACAGAGCCAACAGGGTAAAAAGTGGGAATCTGTGGATAAAGGTAGCATAGAATTAATTACAATTAGAAAAAAAGTTTTGTTAGGAGTTCTAATTTTAGCAGCTGAAAACAAATAATATTTGATCTAATGGTAGCATGTCCTATTATTGCTAGACATTGGTGAGGTCCTAATACCCTTCAATTGACGGAATGGATGGTTGAACTAGATTTCGTTCATTAGATGGAGCAGATCCCAGGACATGAGCTCTAACAATAAATATCTGATTACTTAGGCTGTGTGGCTGGACCACAGAAGTAAAATTGAAGTGACTTGACCTTTATAAGGCGTTGACCAACAGCTTTTCATCTATCACAGATGACCAAACTCCAACAAGATATGAAGAACACAAAGCTCTATTACCAACCTTCCTTCTCCTTCCCTATTCCTTTCTTTCCTTTCATTTTACCCCTCCCCTTCCTTATCTGTCTTCTTTCCCTTATCCTTTCTTTTTTGAGTACAAGCACATTATTAGATAAGAAAGGCAGAAAGCCTACCGCCTATCACTATGGTCTACAATTGATAAATTCTGGCTCCCCACGGCCATATTGATTATCTAATATCTATCCCTTCAATACCAGCATGGCACACACTCAACCCCAGTGGCATACATACATGATTACATTATCTTTGTTACCCTACATATGGTCTCTGCTTGGACATTGGAAAGCACTTATATATTTTTATTATTTCCAATTTTACTGTATTGTATAAAAGATCCTTGAGAGGGATAGCATAACATGTTAATATTTGTACACTTGAAGAATTGATTTCCTTTTGCATATCTTCTTGTACATTTGTCCATGCAAGCTAAGAGAATAAACCTAAATAACATTTCTTTTTTATGAGTATATGCACACCATTGCTTTTTGTTTTTGATTAATTCCATACATTTTATTATATATGTATTATTATTATTATTATTATTATTATTATTATTATTATTATTATTATTATTATTATTATTATTAATTGTTATTATTATTATTATTATTATTATTATTATTATTATTATTATTAGTATTATTATTGTTATTATTATTATTATTATTATTATTATTATTATTATTATTATTATTATTATTATTATTATTGTTATTAGTATTATTATTATTATTATTATTGTTATTGTTATTGTTATTATTATTATTATTATTACATGTATTATTTTATTATACATATATTTTACATTCTCATGTATGGTTTATACATGACATTGTAAAACAGAAATAGAATTCAAACATTTTATTGTAAAGTATGGTACATCATTTATGTATTTTATTGCATTATAAAGTGCCGATCCCGCTATTAAAAATGTTGGCTGTTTTTCTTCAAGTTTTTAGAACTCAGATGTCCACCACCTACCTCAACCTTTACAGCTAATACCTTTTGTTAGATGCATAACAATCCTATTGTTCCTTCCTTTGATTTTTTTTTTTTTTTTTTTGTTAACTGGTCTCAAAATTGTCAAAAGCCTCGTAGTCCCTGCATTAGCCGTCTTCGTGGCATTACGAGTTCTCTTTAATCTACTGCTGGTACAGAAATACCCATGGGTCGAGTGCAAGTGTTTTTTGTTTTTTTATTAATTCCATACATTTTAGTTTTTTATTAATTCCATATATTTGATTATATATTTATTTATTATTATTATTATTATTATTATTATTATTATTATTATTAATAGCTTTTATTATTATTATAATTATTATTATTATTATTATACATATATTTTACATTCTCATGTATGGTTTATACATGACATTGTAAAACAGAAATAGAATTCAAACTTTTTATTGTAAAGTATGGTACATCATTTATGTATTTTATTGCATTATAAAGTGCTGATCCCGCTATTAAAAATGTTGGCTGTTTTTCTTCAAGTTTTTAGAACTCAGATGTCCACCACCTACCTAAACCTTTACAGGTAATACCTTTTGTTAGATGCATAACAATCCTATTGTTCCTTCCTTTGATTTTTTTTTTTTTTTGTTAACTGGTCTCAAAATTGTCAAAAGCCTCGTAGTCCTTGCATTAGCCGTCTTCGTGGCATTACGAGTTCTCTTTAATCTACTGCTGGTACAGAAATACCCATGGGTCGAGTGCAAGTGTTTGAACCTCTCTGACTTTTTCAGAAGCCGGTTTTCAAAGAACATCTGTAAATGATGGTTGATAAGCAGGCCAGGTTATCAGATATGCAATGTCTAATGCCAGTGGGATTCGGGGAGAAGGAAAACAGCCAAAGAAAGACTTATGATATAACAAAGAGTAATATATAAAGTCTCAAAGATTAAATTCATGTTATAGAAAAAATGAGAGGGTTGGACTGTTTGGCTTCCTTTATTTGCTGTAGCTAAATAATGGGAGTCATGGTTAAACTGCATACACAGTATGGTGTATATACCTTTCTGTATTCCACCGCTGCCTCTGTGAGAAGATCTGATATTGAGAGGAATCTCTTGTGTTCACCTCCCTGCGGCATGCATCCTCATATAAGGAGCATTGAATATATGAAAAACACGGCAACGCATAGCAGCCAGCTTCTACTTCTCAGCAGTTTAAAGCAGTCAGAACTTTGGAAGAGAACAGCTTTGTAAGGGTTACTCTCTGCTCTTGTTTTTTGGGCTTATTAAATATACCATGCTGATCGTTCTGACAAGGTATCCAATGTGTGTAGTGTGGGAAGAACTCAACGGGAATTTACAAAAGTAATATTTTCAATATGCGGGTTTAATAGTAAAATTCACACTCCGAGTGCAGCTCCCTATTCAAATCCGAAATAATTGTTTTGGCTGGTATTCTTGACTGCTGAGGTGCATATGCTCAGAAAAGACCACTGTCAACATACTCAAAAAACCCCCCTTGCCCCCCAGTATAATAAACCACACCTACAACCAGGGCTGGCACAAGACATTGTGCTGCCTGGGCCCAAGAATAAAATGCTGCCCCACCCCCTGAAAAAAAATCACGCCCACCAAAAGGCCCCCACATCCATTAATTTATAAAATTATAAAATGTAGAAAATATTATATATACTGTTATCTTTTTCCATAACTCACCACTGGACTGGCCCACCAAACACCCACTGTCTGTCATCAGTCCTAGTGTCACTCCTGTCACTATGGGTGGCAGTATGAGATGGGGAAATGCCACCACTTAACGCGCCGCAAACCTATGACACACAAAATTGCTGGAAAAAAAATCTTAGGAGTCAAATTGCCGCCCCTCTCAAAGTGCTGCCTGGGTCCAAAAAACATTTTTTAAGTGCCCCCTCCCTTTGTGCTTGCGCGCAGAAGCGAACGCAGACGCAAATCGAGCCTGCATATATAAATGGTGTTTAAGCCACACAAGTGAGGTATCGCTGTGATTGTTAGAGCGGGAGCAATCATTTTAGCACAAGACCTCCTCTGTAACTCGAAACAGGTAACCGATAATATTATTTAAAGTGTCGCCTATGGAGATTTTTAAGTACAAAAGTTTGTCGCCATTCCACGAGTGTGCGCAATTTTAACCACTTCAATACAGGGCACTTTCACCCCCTTCCTGCCCAGGCCAATTTTCATCTTTTAGTGCTGTTGCATTTTTGAATGACAATTGCGCGGTCATGCAACACTGTACCTACACCAAATTTATGTAATTTTCCTCCCACAAATAGAGCTTTCTTTTGGTGGTATTTTATCACGCAAGGTTTTTTCTTTTTTGCTAAACAAATAAAAAATGACCGAAAAGTTTGAAAAAACAAAAACAAATTTTGTTTATGTTACACAATTTTATAAATAAATACGTTTTTTCCTGCACTGATGAGCAATGATGAGGTTGCACTGACAGGCACTGATGAGGAGGCACTGATGGGGTGGCACTGATGGGGTGGCACTGAAATGCGGCACTGATAGGAGGCACTGATGGGCACTGAAATGTGGCACTGATAAGTAGCACTGATATACAGCATTAGTGGGCACTGATATGCGGCACTGCTGGGCACTGATAGACAGCATTGATGGGCACTGATAGGTGGCACTGATGGGCACTGATAGGCAGCACTGATGGGCACTAATGTGCACTGATAGGCGGCACTGGTGGGCACTGATAGGCAGCACTGATCGGCACTGACGGACGGCACTGATGGGCACTAATGGGCACTGATAGGCGGCACTGGTGGGCAATAATGGGCACTGGTGGGCGGCACTGATAGATGGCAATGATGGGTACTGTTGGGCAGCACTGATGGGGAGGGCACTGGCGGGCTCCCTGAGCCCTGATTGCCATCCCTGGTGGCCATAGTGGGCATCCCTGGGGTCATGGGTGGGCATCCCTGGGGTCATGGGTGGGCATCAAAAGAAGCCAAACCCCCTTCCTCAGAGATGAAAAGAGTTGCGCAACATGGGGGCGCGCAGAGCACATTATCCTGCCGCCTTCATATGACGTCCGGTCAGGATAATGCAACCACTTTCAGTCTGCTATAGGGCGGACGGGAAGTGGTTAAAGCGTGACATGTTAGGTATCCATTTACTCTGCATCTTTATTCACATTATTCAAAAAAATTGGGCTAATTTTACTGTTTTTTTTTTTTTTTTTTTTTTAATTCATGAATGTGTATTTCTTCACAAAAAAATGCATTTGAAAGACCGCTGCTCAAATACCGTTTGACATAAAATATTGCAACGATTGCCATTTTATTTTCTAGGGTCTCTACTGAATATATATATATATATATAACGTTAGGGGTTCTAAGTAATTTTCTAGCAAAAAATACTGATTTTAACTTGTAAGCAACATATGTCAGAAAAAGGCTTAGGCTCCCAAGGGGTTAAAGTCTCTACAATTTATTGTCTGAAATATAACTAAGATTATGTGGAAGTGAAAAAAAAAAAAAAAAACAGCTAAAGATCTGTGTCTGCATCCTTCGAGGCGGCTTTACAACTGACATGGAAATACTACATGTTCCATAGCGTCCATAAGATAGCAATAATTCACGGCGGGCTGGTGGCCCATTTTGATAGATGAAGCTCACTATCTCACAGGAGCAGATATGGATCTCCCATGGCACTGTGTTGTAGCACAGTGACCTCTGGCCAAATGTACGATTATTGAAAAAGATATAATGGTGGGATTCTAAAGGCAATTTTATCAGGCACAGCAGTTAATTGAATTGTAGTCCTTTGCTTTTCCTATGGTTTAGCACATTAAATCCTGGGCAATTTCTATTAAACATAATAAAGGCTCCAGATTAATTATGATACGCGGGAGATCCTGCAGTCAACAAGGCAGACCCAGTTTTAACCTACAAATGAATTTTCTTGAATGCATTCATTTGTTTGATTAATGTCTACCCAGATGGAAAGTAGGCTGAGTATTAATTATTACATGCAAAATGCACATGTTGTATTTCACCCCTAGCATTGTCACAAGATGATCAGCCACATGTATCCCATTTGTTGGATAATATGCTGAGAGTTGGCTGTGCTTTCTGCTGCCTTTCACATGTTTTACACAAATATCGGCGGGGAAGAAAGCTATCTTCCCTGAAAACTGACATTTTATATATAATTATGGCAATGATTTCTAGGTATTCGGCACAGAGTAATGCATAGCCTGATGGCAGTTTAGTTGTTAATAGGTTAAAACCATTATTCTGGCTTGTGTAGAAAGCCTAACTCTCTCTGTTGGCAAATTATTATCATGTCTTACAAGGATAACCAATCTTTTGTTTTTTAAAGAGGTTGTAAACCCATAGATTTTTTTTTTTTTTCTCTGAAAGAGAAAGACATAATGAGCTAGTATGCACTAGCTCATTATGAAATACTTACCTTAGAACGAGCCCCCGCCGTGCCGCCCGCTTACCTGTATGACGGGCGACATGTCCAGTCGCCCGTCTTCCGGGATCGTGGCATCCGGCCATCTGATTGGCCGGAGCCGAGGTGACGTCACTCCAGGTGACGGAGCCGACGGTCACTGCACCAGTGGCCGTTCCTTCAGAGCGCATGTGCCAGTGACGTCACTGGCTGCATGTAAGGTAAATATCTCCTAAACGGTACATGTTTAGGAGATATTTACAGTACCTATAGGTAAGCCTTAATATAGGCTTATCTATAGGTAAAAGTGTCAGAGGAGGGTTTACTTCCTCTTTAACCACTCTCAGACCACCCTTTAGTAGTTTTACTGCTACAGGGTATAGCCTCTGTGCAGGATCACACACACACACACACACACACATATATATATATATATATATATATATATATATATATATATATATATATATATATATATAATACATATATACAGTGGGTATGGAAAGTATTCAGACCCCCTTAAATTTTTCACTCTTTGTTATATTGCAGCCATTTGCTAAAATCATTTAAGTTCATTCTTCTTCCTCATGAATGTACACATAGCACCCCATACTGACAGAAAAACACTGAATTGTTGACATTGTTGCAGATTTATTAAAAAAGAAAAACTGAAATATCACATGGTCCTAAGTATTCAGACCCTTTGCTCAGTATTTAGTAGAAGCCCCCTTTTGATCTAATACAGCCAGGAGTCTTTTTGGGAAAGATGCAACAAGTCATTCACACCTGGATTTGGGGATCCTCTGCCATTCCTCCTTGCAGATCCTCTCCAGTTCTGTCAGGTTGGATGGTAAACGTTGGTGGACAGCCATTTTTAGGTCTCTCCAGAGATGCTCAATTGGGTTTAAGTCAGGGCTCTGGCTGGGCCATTCAAGAACACTCACGGAGTTGTTGTGAAGCCACTCCTTCGTTATTTTAGCTGTGTGCTTAGGGTCATTGACTTGTTGGAAGGTAAACCTTCGGCCCAGTCTGAGGTCCAGAGCACTCTGGAGAAGTTTTTTGTCCAGGATATCCCTGTACTTGGCCGCATTCATCTTTCCCTCGATTGCAACCAGTCGTCCTGTCCCTGCAGCTGAAAAACACCCCCCACAGCATGATGATGCCACCACCATGCTTCACTGTTGGGACTGTATTGGACAGGTGATGAGCAGTGCCTGGTTTTCTCCACACATACCGCTTAGAATTAAGGCCAAAAAGTTCTATTTTGGTCTCATCAGACCAGAGAATCTTATTTCTCACCATCTTGGAGTCCTTCAGGTGTTTTTTAGCAAACTCCATGCGGGCTTTCATGTGTCTTACACTGAGGAGAGGCTTCCGTCGGGCCACTCTGCCATAAAGCCCCAACTGGTGGAGGGCTGCAGTGATGGTTGACTTTCTACAACTTTCTCCCATCTCCTTACTGCATCTCTGGAGCTCAG
The DNA here is from genome assembly GCF_965119305.1 of Pelophylax lessonae. NCBI lineage: Eukaryota > Metazoa > Chordata > Amphibia > Anura > Ranidae > Pelophylax > Pelophylax lessonae. The sequence goes on from NC_138771.1 coordinate 46,649,664, forward strand.
CCATAGTGATCTTTGGGTTCTTCTTTACCTCTCTCACCAAGGCTCTTCTCCCCCGATAGCTCAGTTTGGCCGGAAGGCCAGCTCTAGGAAGGGTTCTGGTCGTCCCAAACGTCTTCCATTTGAGGATTATGGAGGCCACTGTGCTCTTAGGAACCTTAAGTGCAGCAGAAATCTTTTTGTAACCTTGGCCAGATCTGTGCCTTGCCACAATTCTGTCTCTGAGCTCTTCAGGCAGTTCCTTTGACCTCATGATTCTTATTTGCTCTGACATGCATTGTGATCTGGAAGGTCTTATATAGACAGGTGTGTGGCTTTCCTAATCAAGTCCAATCAGTATAATCAAACACAGCTGGACTCAAATGAAGGTGTAGAACCATCTCAAGGATGATCAGAAGAAATGGAAAGCACCTGAGTTAAATATATGAGTGTCACAGCAAAGGGTCTGAATACTTAGGACCATGTGATATTTCAGTTTTTCTTTTTTAATAAATCTGCAACAATGTCAACAATTCTGTGTTTTTCTGTCAGTATGGGGTGCTATGTGTACATTCATGAGGAAGAAGAATGAACTTAAATGATTTTAGCAAATGGCTGCAATATAACAAAGAGTGAAAAATTTAAGGGGGTCTGAATACTTTCCGTACCCACTGTATATATATATATACACACTATAATGCCAAAAGTATTGGGACGCCTGCCTTTACACGCACATTAACTTTATTGGCATCCCAGTCTTAGTCCGTAGGGTTTAATATTGAGTTGGCCCACTCTTTGCAGCTATAACTGCTTCAACTCTTCTGGGAAGGCTGTCCACAAGGTTTAGGAGTGTGTCTATGGGAATGTTTGATCATTCTTCCAAAAGCGCATTTGTGAGGTCAGGCACTGATTTGGATTAGAAGGCCTGGCTCTCAGTCTCAGCTCTGATTTATCCCAAAGGTGTTCTATCGGGTTGAGGTCAGGACTCTGTGCAGGCCAGTCAAGTTTAATCCATCCCAAACTTGCTCATCCATGTCTTTATGGACCTTGCTTTGTGCACAGGTCCAAATCATTTGGTGATGGGGGATTATGGTGTGGGGTTCAATACTGAGTTGGCCCACCCTTTGCAGCTATAACAGCTTAAATTCTTCGGGGAAGGCTGTCCACAAGGTTTAAGAGTGTGTCTATGGGAATGTTTGACTATTCTATCAGAATCACGTTTGTGAGGTCAGGCACTGATGTTGAATGAGAAGGCCTGGCTCGCAGTCTGCGCTCTAATTCATCCCAAAGGTGTTCTATGTGGTTGAGGTCAGGACTGTGTGAAGGCCAGTCAAACTTGCTCATTCGTGTCTTTATGGACCTTGCTTTGGGCACTAGCCCAAATAATTTGGTGGAGGGGGGGGGGGATTATGGTGTGGGATTTTCAGGGGTTGGGTTTGGCAGCTTAGTTCCAGTGAAGGGAACCCTTAAGGCATTAGCAATCCAAGATATTTTGGACATTTTCAGGCTCCCAACTTTGTGGGAAAAGTTTGGGGATGGCCCCTTCCTGTTCCAACATGACTGCACACCAGTGCACAAAGCAAGGTCCATAAAGATATGGATGAGTGAGTTTGGGGTGGAGAAACTTGACTGGGCTGCACAGAGTCCTGACCTCAACCCAATAGAACACCTTTGGAATGAATTAGAGATGAGACTGAGAGCTAGGCCTTCTCATCCACATCAGTGCCTGACCTCACAAATGCGCTCCTGGAAGAATGGTCAAACATTCCCATAGACACACTCCTAAACCTTGTGGACAGCCTTCCCAGAAGAGCCAAAGCTGTTATAGCTGCAAAGGGTGAGCCAACTCAATATTCAACTCTACAGACTAAGGGCTCTTTCACACGGGCGATCCGATCAGATCCGCCTGTCAGTTTTTTAGGCGGATCTGATCGGATCCCCCATGCAGCTCTAACGGGACACCTCCGCTGACACCCGCTGCCATCTGTATCCTGTCCGTGAAATCTGGACGGATGGAAACCCTATTTTTCCATCCGTTCAGTGATCGGATCGGATCGGATGAGAGCGGACAGGCGGTCCGCTCTCATCCGATCCCCCATAGAGGGCAGCGGGGGCTGAGACACCTCCCTCTCCGCTCTGCAAGCGGAGACGGAGCTGTCATCCGCCGGCTCAGCGGGGATCGATCCCTGCTGAGCAACACGGATCCGCCTACGGAGGCGGACCGTGTGAAAGAGGCCTAAGACTGGGATGCCATTAAAGTTCATGTGTGTGTAAAGGCAGGCGTCCCAATACTTTAGGTAATATAGTATATACGTGATCCTGCACTTCCACCTGTAGAGGGCGTGCATGCCCCCTGTGATTATTTACAGTAGAAGCTGATCTGCCAGTGTTTTTGTGTATTATATGTGCTGCTTTGCTAGGTTAAGAGATGGGAATTCCTGCTTTGCAGGAACACAGAATCAATCCCTTGCTCCCTTTCAGAACGGCAATTTGCCTTATTGCTTTTTTTTTTTTATGATTTTTTAAATAAGCATATTTTGATTATCTATGGATTTTTTTTTTATTGTTTTATACTAGTAATGGTGGCAATCAGCGACTTAGAGCGGGACTGTGATATTGCGGTAAACATTCTTCTTACACTAACTGTAGTTCGACGGACAGTAACTGACGATCGACGGATGCCGCAGGACATTGAGATCGACACCCAACAATTGTTGGTAAACTACACAGAACGTGGATCTGCCTATGACAGGGGAGAAGGGAGGTATTTTGTGTTCCTGCAAAGCAGGGACAAGAAACCATCTCTTCTCTTAGTAAAAGCAGCACACACAGTACACAAAAACACTGGCTAGGTACACGTTTACCCTTTGATTGCCCTAGATGTTTAACCCCTTCCCAGCCAGTGTCATTAGTAGTGTTACCGTGCATATTTTTAGCACTGATCACTGTATTAGTGTCACGGTTCCCACAAAGTGTCAGTTAGGGTCAGTTAGTATTAGACTGTCCGCCACAATATCGCAGTCCCACTATAAGTCACTGATCGCTGCCATTACTAGTATAAAAAAAGAAGAAAAAAAATCCATATATGCTTGGGATTTTTGTTAACCAAAAACAGGATACATATTAGCCTAAAATGAAGAAGACATTTATTTTTTTTTTTTTTATTGGATATGTTTAATAGCAGAAAGTAAAAAACACACACACATATATATATATATATATATATATAATAAAAATGATATATAATTTTTTTAACCAAAGTAAAGAAGCAGAAAGTAAAAAAAACACACATATATATATATATATAGACTGTCCGCCGCAATATCGCAGCCCCACTATAAGTCACTGATCATTACTAGTATAAAAAAAAAAAAAAAAGAAAAAAAAATCCATATATGCTTGGGATTTTTGTTAACCAAAAACAGAATATATATTAGCCTAAAATGAAGAAGACATTTCTTTTTTTTTTTTTTATTGGATATGTTTTATAGCAGAAAGTAAAAAACACATATATATATATATATATACACACACATATATTTATATATATATATAAAATAAAAATTATATATAATTTTTTTAACCAAAGTAAAGAAGCAGAAAGTAAAAAAACACACATATATATATAGACTGTCCGCCGCAATATCGCAGCCCCACTATAAGTCACTGATCGCTGCCATTACTAGTATAAAAAAAAAAAGAAAAAAAAATCCATATATGCTTGGGATTTTTGTTAACCAAAAACAGAATACATATTAGCCTAAAATGAAGAAGACATTTTTTTTTTTATTGGATATGTTTTATAGCAGAAAGTAAAAAACACACACATATATATATATATATATATATATATATATATATATATATATAATAAAAAATATATATATTTTTTTTAACCAAAGTAAAGTAGCAGAAAGTAAAAAAACACACACATATATATATATATATATATATATATATATATATATATATATATATATATATATATATATATATATATATATATATATTATAAAAATTATATATAAAGTGTAAAGTGTATATATAAAGTGGAGTTATCCTTTAAATTTTTGTTCTTGGGTTTAGAAACACTTTAAATCCCAAGAATGCTTAGAGTAGTGGGTGTCGAAATGTTGATTTTAAATGATGTTTTCCCTGTACAGATGCTGTAAGGTTTTAGAGCAGCAATATATTTCTACTCTGCAGTACACAAGCTGACATTAGTGGAGGTTTTGGACAGAAGCCTGTCTCTCTAACAACGTCGAAGCAATTTATCAGTTCTCGTTCATTTGCAGGTTCCTTTTGTTTTTATAACACTGCAAATTTTTTTGCTAAAAAAAAAAAAAATATAGCGAGCCTTTTCTTTCCTCGCACAATTTCAGCAATCAGAGACGGCTTTCAGCAGCGAGCATTGGAGAATATCTTAGCAGACATAAACTGACACAGCCAGAATGATGCTTTACCCGATCCACACATTGTTACAATCAGGAACACACAGTGCAAAGGGCAGAAAATCAATACTCCTGCAGACTGAGGAGAAATATTGCAGCAGCCAAAGGGTACAAGTATGGCCGATGGCTGACTACAGGCATATGCATACATATACACAATCATTTCTTCTTGCTTCCACATGCATAGATTGAGAAAAAAAGGAATGCTGTGATTAAATCAAAGTATTGACATCAGATGCCTTTTCTTCTTGTATACATTGGGGCCTCTGTATGGTTGGGAGATGTTCAAGCAAAATTAAACCCATCGAAGTAACATTTTCGAAAAACATTTTGTGGATGTCCCAGAGGGCAGAATGCTGCCTGGCCGGTCTGCACCCAAGCGTCAGGATTCCAGGAAGGATGGCATATCCCAAGCCGGTCCCTTCTCATCATGAACTTCTCACTACTGCTAGTCATTTTCTCTGTCGGACGGGTGATCAGTCCCTATCAGTGGTGGCCATTGGGGGCGCAGGGGCACTGCCCCCCTATCCATGGGTCCGGCCCCTAATCTATATCCATGGCGTCGGACGCATGGATTCCAAGCTTTTTTTTTTTTAAGCACGTGATTAGAGCCAGAGCACTGCGCCCTGAGCCCACCCAGTTGTATGACAATAGCAAATGAATATTCACTATTATCACACTGATTCTCCTCCCAGCTAATCAGGAAGCGGGTCCTGAGACCCATTTCCCGATTGGCCGAAAGGAGAGGCCATGCTATTGGCCAAGGAGGAGGAGAAGAGAGGAGACGCAGGGGAAGCCCCCACCGCCGCTTCCTGTCCTCCACGTCAGTCCAGGGTGAGTGAGCCGGGGATGGGGGGTGGTATAGTGTGCGAGCCAGTGTGGTCTGGGGGGGTGTACGGTGTGGTCCGTCTACCACCCCCCTGGTCCATGGAGCACCAGCCGCCACTGGTCCCTATCCTGTCCACTTACAGAAATTCCCACCAAACCTGGGAGCCAGGGTCTTAAACAGGGTCTGCTTGACCCAAGATGGTCGTCAGAGTCACATGGGGTGGACACATCCAACTGGATTGCTTCCCCAGAGACTCAGGAAACCATAAAGTAACAGGTAGAAAAAGGAAAACAGATAGACAGAAGAGAGGGGAAAGAGAGAAGGGCTAATGGAAAAAGGGGAGAGGGGGATAGTTGAGGGGAAAATGCAGGAAAGGAGGCGAGAAGGGGCATGGGAAGGGGGGGGTATAGAGGGGAGAGGAAGGACAGCAATAATGCACATATGGATTGAAAGGGAAAAAAAAAACGGGGAGCAGGAAAGGAGGAACGTTAATAGGGCAAAACCAAAGTGACGGGCAAGAACAAAGACAGAATCCAAAAACAAAGAAAAAGAAAAGGAGATAAAAGTGGAAAAGGCAAAATAATGCAAATCCCTTGACAATGGCAAAAAGAGAAATATGGAGATACCAAAAGTACAAAAATCTAAATTAATGCATAAAACTGGGTTGAGGCTAAGGTGGCCCAAAACCTATCTATTAGGGATGATCGAACGGTTCGGGTCGACCATCGGTTCGACCCGAACATTGGCTGTTCGAAATTCGGCCGAATTCCAAACTATTTGCGGTAAAAGTTCGGAATTCGGCCACCAGAACCACCCAAAATGCAATGGGACAGGAACTGGGCTTTAAAAGCCGGTGATTGGCCCAGAAACATCAGTAAAAGCAGATTGAGTGACTAGGGGTCCAGAGGCCAATCAGGAGTGAATACGCCCCCCATACGCCCCCCAGTATATAACATAGCCCCGCCAAATCTCTAGCACTGTAATAGAGAGGCTGTGCAATAGAGTGGAAGCATTTCTGTTACTTCTGCTGCTCCAGTGTCATTTTGCAATTATTAGTGTGAGGAAAGGGATACGCAGTGTAGTTAGGGTACTATATACCACTATAGTTAGATTCAATAATCTAGTTTCTGTAGGGAAAGCGTTAGGTGTCAGGGTGACCGTAATGTAGTTTAGGGTGAACTGACTCTGCTATGCCAGGGTGACCGAACTCTTCTATGTCAGTGTGACTGTAATGTAGTTTAGGGTGAACTGACTCTGCTATGCCAGGGTGACTGAACTCTTCCATGTCAAAGGAGACCGCCAGAAAAAAAAGATAATTTTTCTTAGAATTTCAGTAGCGCAGGGATGGGGTTCCGCTCCTTTCAAACCTATATGTGTGTATGTGTATATATATATATGGGTGTGTGTATATATATACCCCTATACAGAAGTTCAGATGTCATGCCTGTCCAAAGACGAACAAAAAATTGGCTCTCTATCAAAAATGAAAATTTTTAAGAACTTTTTTTGTGTGATTAACCACTTAAGCCCCGGAAGATTTTACCCCCATTCCGACCAGGGGGTATTTTGCGATTCGGCACTGCGTGAATTTAACGCACAATTGCGCGGTCGTGCGACGCTGTACCTAAACGAATTTGACGTCCTTTTTTTCCCACAAACAGAGCTTTCTTTTGGTGGTATTTGATCACCTGTGCGATTTTTTGATCACGCGCTATAAACAAAAAAAGAGCGTCAATTTTGCAAAAATAGCAATATTTTTCACATTTTTTTATATGAAATTCCCCCAAAAAAAAATGTAAAAATCAAAATTTTTAAAAATTTTCGGCCAATTTATTTTATGCTACCTATGTTTGGTAAAAAAAATCGCAAAAAGCGTATTTTGATTGGTTTGCGCAAAAGTTATCGCGTTTACTAACAAAGGGAAAGATTTTTGTCATTTTTGTTGTTTTTTTTTTTAACGCGTAATGGCGGCGATCTGCGATTTTTTTTGCGGTACTGCGACATTGCGGCGGACAGATCGGACCCTTGACTGACATTTTTGACACTTTTGGGGTTACCAGTGACATTTCTACAGTAATCAGTGCTATACATTTGCACTGTTACTGTAAAAATACACTGGTAGTGAAGGGGTTAACTTTATTTGGAAGGGAGGGGCTGTGTGTGTCCCTAGGGGCGTGGTTTCTACTGTGATTGGCTGTGGCTCTAGCTGTAAGGACACTGATCAACGGATCTACATACCAGATCCGTTTTATCAGTGTCTTTGCAGCGAGGGGAATGACAGGCAGTTTGTTTACACAAGCTGCCTGACATTCTCCCTCTCCCCCGCCGATCGCCGAGTGACCGGCGGACATCGGGTCCGCTGGTCACACGCGCGGGGGGGTCCGTGACCACGCGGGAGCGGGAGCGCGCCCCGGGGGGCGCGCGCTCGCTCCCTAGACCCTCACAAGCAAGCAACGTAGCCCTACGTTAGTTTGCCTGTGAGGGGCTGACCGCCGACGTAGATAGTCGTGCGGCGGTCGGCAAGTGGTTAATATTCCCTGGGGCATGACCCAGAACCCTAGGCACTTTTTAGGGGCATTTATTGGGTTTTAGGGCTTCAAAATTGTGTTTTTTGATTCCAGAAGTTTGGGTCCCATTGATTTCAATGGGGTTCTGGAATCCGAACCGAACTTTCGGGAAGTTCAGGTTTTCTGGTCGAACCAAACTTTTCAAAAGTTCGATCATCCCTACTATCTATGAGGGACAAAGGACCATACCTAGACTGTCATCACCACAGTACATTATCCCATTGAGATAAGATAAGGAAAAACACAGTCTTGATGTATTAAAACCAATCATGATGGCAGATGAAGGCAAATAGAATCATCTGTCATCAAGGAAGCATGTAAATGATAAATTAGTATTGAGTCCCCCTGGGGGTACTGTGCCAAAAGTGTGTATCCAGAAAGTTTTATGTTGCAAGAGGAAATAGTCATGGTCCCTGCTATGGTCCCCGATCTAGCGGATCACTTGATGTGTTCAATTACCATGCCCCTAAGCTCATGAGTTTGATGTTGCCTGGCAAGCAGTGACACTGGACCCCGCTGGTTGTGTTCCTCTGATTGGCTGCATCTGGCAGATGTGCCTGATTTATGAAATGACTTGATACATGCACCAATGCCATGTCCCTGAATATTGTTCCTGCAGGTGCTTATTGAATATTTCCTTTTTATGGGCAATCCTCTGATAACCACTTACGCCTCGGAAGGTTTTGCCCTTTTAATGACCAGGCTATGTTTTGCGATTCGCCACTGCATTATTTTACCGGACAATTGTGCGGTCATGCGACACTGTAGCCAAATAAAATTGATGTCTTTTTTCCCCACAAATAGAGCTTTCTTTTGGTGGTATTTGATCACCTCTGTGATTTTTATTTTTTGCGCTATAAACAAAAAAAAGAGACAATTCTGAAAAAAAAAAAAAAAAAAACAATAAATTTCACTTTCTGCCATAAAGCCTTCACAATAAAAAAAAAATGTAAAAATCTATTTTTTTTTTAATTTTAGACCAATATGTATTCTGCTACATATTTCTGTTAAAAAAAATCCCAATTAGCGTGTATTAATTGGTTTGCGCAAAGGTTATCGCGTCTACAAACTATAGGAAAAATGTATGTCATGTTTACTTTTACATTTTTTTTTACTAGTAATGGCGGCGATCTGCGGTTTTTAGCGGGATTGCCACATTCCGGCGGACAGATCAGAACCCTAACTGATATTTTCTACACTTTTGGGGGGACCAGTGACATTACTATAGTAATCGGTGCTAAAAATATGCACCGTTACTGTACTAATGACACTTGCAGGGAAGGGGATAACTCAGGGGTGATCAAAGGGTTAGGTGTGACCCTGGAGGGTGTTTCCTAACTGTATGGGGGAGTGACTTGTGTAATCAACAGAGACCTGTAATCCTATATAGGAGGATCACAGGAGCTCTATGATCATTCCAGAGGGAACAATGGTCTGCTGTTTTTACAACAGCAGGCCGTCTTTCTCTCTCCACGGGGAGCAATCATGGCCGCCGGCCCTGTGGATCGGCTTCCCCGCTGCCTAATGGGGGCGGTCCCACAAACCAAGGTACCTATACGTCGGTTCGCACAGCCGAGTCAGCCTGACGCAGTATATCTGCGGTGGGCAGTCGGCAAGTGGTTAATATGGCAGCATATGTATTACCTAATATTTTATGTATGTTTACTAGAACATTTTGGTGGGATCTATGATATCATACCATGCCAGAGGCAGGAAGTGATGCTTTTTTCCTCATTTCTGATTGGTGGTTGTATACTTAAATATCTTTGTGCAATTGTATGCACTTATCACATGCCAGACAGGGTCCTACACAGCTCTGAAATGTTGGGCTTCTCTGCTGTGATGGGATCATTCTTCAATAAAAAAACCTTTGGGCTTTATCTGAAGATCCGTGGTGTGCTGGAAAATATTTACACTGTTTTGTGCATGGTTCTAGTCTATAGCGGGTTGTTACTGCAGCGTTCATTACGTTTGAGCCTGTTCCAGGAACATATGTGAGGGGAATATTAACAACTATTCCACATGCATACAAATTCTAGGAACATTTTTATTTTTTTAACAGGAGGCAAGTAAACTACCAGCATGTGGTGTATTGGAGGCACTCAGCGGAAACCCATGCAACCACATGGAGAACACGCAAACCCCATGAAATTCAAGGACCCCAGTGCTGCGAAACAGAAGTGCTAACCCCTAAGCCACTCTGCTGCTTTTTACTTTCACCTTCTTTCAATGATTTACGCAATACAGTTGGAATCAATGGATGCGTTCCCACGTCTGTGGGTTCTGCATTTGTACGTAAGCAGCAATTGCGTCACACATGTGAGGGTTTGCCATAAATAATGGATAAAGGAAATAATTCTAGGGTCATAATTCATGGTTACATTTACATAGTTGCCAACATTTGAAAAAAAAAAATTCCAGGTACACAGCTATCAATTACTTACCACACCCACTTCCATGAAGCTCCGCCCACTCCACACACTTAATCTCCGCCTACTTATCCGATTATAGGGTCTACTCAATATAGAGAGAATTACAGGAAAGTGAAAAGGAAATTTCAAACCTTAGGGAAAGTAGCAGAGTTGGAATAATTCTCCCATTCAGCTGCACTACTTCTGCGTAAAATTTAAAATTCTCATCATAATTCCCTGCAATTCTGAAGTGTTAAATGTGCTCAGGTGTGACCATACAAAAAATGTAATATGTATATATAAATAAAGTGCAAGGTGTAAATAAGTGCAATAAAACCTAATTATAATATCTGGTATAATTAGGTTTAATGGCGCCAGGCGGCACCATTACGTAACTGCGCATGCACCCGCCCAGCCAAGCTTAAATGAGCTTTCCCACGCCCAGCAGGCGTCAGAATGGCGCATGCGCAGTAACGATGTTGTCCCGCAACCATTTTTTTTACAGGCACCGGCTGCCCGTAACGGGCATTTGCGGGCAGCACGATTAACGGGCGCTTGCCGGGACAATGTAAATTACCAGGCTTCTATTTGCCAGGACTGTCCCTGCAAAAACGGGACAGTTGGCAAGTATGCAATTAAACTGATAAAAAATTGCAACTACCACTATTTTATTTTTTAGGGCCTCTGCTTTCGGCAAATGTATAGGGTATATGTATTTTACAGATATTATAAAGGCAGAAGGTTTTATTTTTTGTCTTAATGCATTCTATACATTAAGATAAAAAACCTTCTGTGTGCAGCAATCCTCTTCAGCCCCCCTAATACTTACCTGAGCCCCATCTATATCCAGCTATGTTGCAGGAGTTTCTCAGCTGTTTCTCATCATGTTTATTATTTTAAAGAAATGTTCGTTTAATCACTTTAAAGTGAAAATCCACACTTTTTTTGAGTGAACATTCTCAATCCCTTTAGTAAATGAGTCTCTTCGCCTCATGGAAGGAAAGGCTCTCGGTCCCACTCAAGTGTTAACATGGCCTTGCTCTATTTATACTGTTCTTGGTTGCTGTATAGTTGCCTGGTGTATTTAATTCCATCTGATTATGTATAATGCATACAAAGATTTCTTTGCAATATTTCATGCAGAAACATCACACTTCCAACCTTCCAGAGAAATGCAATATTTGCCGTTGGTCAGAGAACTGCTGTTAATAACCAAGGGACACCGCCTCTACAAACCAATACTAAAATATTAATTTAGTAGAGAATCCAGAGGTAGCATATTAGACAACACAAAATATCTTCTGCAGTGTCAGCTCTGTTGTCTCGAATAAGACAGATGCACTAGGTATAAGGACAACATGTCCTGACTGCACCGAAGATAAAGCAGTCTGTCCTTTCCGCATCCTACTATACCTTATTGCTTGCTCAACCCATTATTTGTTCCCAGGAATACTAAGCATTGGGGCTACTCATGTTGTGCTACCCTTAATTTTATTCTTGTCCCAGAATATTGCTATAAACATTATTATACTTGTATTCTGTTTTCTACAAGAGTGCACTGTAACACTATAAAGAGAATGGCTGGGGTGCCCACTGAATAAAATACAGTTTATGCTAGGCTGCAAGCAGAATTAATTAAAGCAACAGAGATATTCAGTCCTTCTGCTATAACATAAAAGATAATAATGCTGATAGAATAGCTAGCAAGATCTCTCCTGTGGACAACCCTTACCTACATGCTCATGCTGGTAAATGAAGAATTTTGGGAACAGAAATCTACATATCCCAGCACTAAATGTTAAGGAGGGTCCAACACAGCCCTTTTCAACCTTTTTTTGTGCCACCCCGAACCCTTGAAATAACCCTTGAAAAATGTACAGGTCTCAGGGAACTTTTGCTAAAACATGGGGGTCAGTTGGAAAAATTCTCTTTACATTGGTGGTCAATGGGAAGAATGCACCTTAAACTAGTGGTGAATGGGAAAATATTCCCTGCATTGGTGGTCAGTGACAAGGATAACCCTTTAAGTGCTTGTAAATGATCACCTTGTAAAATATTCAGTTTAAAACAGAAATGAAAGGCAAAACATGTGTCTTAGGGATAGACCGATATGGTTTTTCCAGGGCCGATACTGATATTTTGGTCACTAAGTATCGGTGTCAGCCAATATGGGCTGATATTCTGCACATTCAATCACACATTCAATGCAGAGTGACCAGTGCCCCCACCAATGCAGAGTGACCAATGCCCCCACCAATGCAGAATGACAGGTGCCCCCACCAATGCAGAATGACAGGTGCCTCAACAATGCAAAGTGACCAGTGCCCCCATCCAATGCAGAGTGACCAGTGCCCCCATCCAATGCAGAGTGACCAGTGCCCCCATCAATGCAGAGTGACCAGTGCCCCCATCCAATGCAGAGTGACCAGTGCCCCCATTAATGCAGAGTGACCAGTGCCCCCATCTAACGCAGAGTGACCAGTGCCCCCATCAATGCAGAGTGACCAGTGCCCCCATCTAATGCAGAGTGACCAGTGCCCCCAAAAATGCAGAGTGACCAGTGCATGGGGATTAGAGCGCCGCCTGAATACACAGGATAGGGTTCTTCTGCTTACCCGGCGCGGACGCTGTCATACGAAGTCCCGCCTCCTGGACTGGCTCCTATAATAGACGTCACCAGTGTGCTTTCTATCATAGGTAGGAGCCAGTCCAGGAGGCGGGACTTCTTATGACAGCGCCCGCGCCGGGTAAGCAGAAGTACCCTGTTCTGTGTAATTAGATGGCGCTCTAATCCCCACCCCCCTTCCCCTCCGGAGGCAGAAATATCGGTCATATCGGCCAAGTTTGTGGCCGATACTGATACTTTCAAAAAAGTGAATATCGGCCGCCAATTATCAGCCAAACCAATAATCGGTCGATCCCTAATGTGTCTATAGATAAAAAAAAAAAAACATTACAGTTACCTTTTTGAGCTGGGGGGAGGAGAAGCAACAGCACACTGACCATTCCAGTGAAAGGCTGTGTGGGGGAGGCATGTCAAGATTAGGGATGATCGAACGGTTCGGGTCGACCATCGGTTCGGAATTCGGCAACCAGAACCGACCAAAATGCAATGGGACAGGAACTGGGCTTTAAAAGCCTGTGATTGGACCAGAACCATCAGTAAAAGCCAATTGAGGGGGCAGGAGGATGCTTGGAATGTGATTGGAGTGACTAGGGGGTCCAGAGGCCAATCAGTAGTGAATACGCCCCCCAGTATATAAGATAGCCCTGCCAAATCTCTAGCATTGTAATACAGGGACATGGAAGAGAGTGGAAGCAGTTCTGTTACTCTTGCTTCAAAAGTGTCATTTAGCAATTATTAGTGTGAGGAAAGGGATATCTAGTGTAGTTAGGGTACTATTTTCCACTATAGTTAGATTTAATAATCTAGTTTCTGTAGGGAAAGTGTTAAGTGTCACGGTGACTGTAGTGTAGTGTAGGGTTAACTGACTCTGACTGCTATGGCAGGGTGACCAAACCCTTCCATTTCAGGGTGACCGCCATAGAAAAAAGATTGTTTGTATTAGAATTGCAGTAGAGCAGGATAGTGGCTTCGCTACTTTCACACCTGGGCATTTTTGTTGCAGGCGTTTATTGGACTTTTTTGTGGACATCTTTGGAGGCAGGCATGACATCTGAACTTCTGTGTAGGGGTATATATACACACACACATGTATGTATATATACACATACACATATATAGGTGTGAAAGTAGCAGAACCCTATGCCTGTGCTAATGAAATTATTTGCAGGCATAGGGCTTCGCTCCTATCACATCTATATGTGTGTATGTGTATAAATACATATATGTGTGTGTGTATATATACCCCTATACAGAAGTTCAGATGCTATGCCAGCCTCCAAAGACGCCCATAAAATGCCCATAAAAACGCCTGCAACAACACACCTGGGCGTTTTTGTTGCAGGTGTTTTTTTGGGCATTTTTTGGCCGAACTTTTGGGAAGTTCTGGTGTTCTGGTTGAACCAAACTTTTCAAAAGTTCGATCATCCCTAGTCAAGATAAGTTTGACTATTGGTGGAGAGCAGGCTCAGTTCCCAGTATAGCTAGAGAACTGACCACAGTTTGTTCTCGTGCATTGTGTGGTCAGTTTTTAATAGTTAACTAGAAGGGCAGGAAGGAACACCATGGATTTCACACAAAGGAAGCAATACAAAGAGAACAGTAGGTTGTTTCCTTTAAGTACATGATGCAGCAGACACATATCAGGAATATGAAATGTTGGGGTAACAAACTGTTTAAATTGGTGGTCTATGTGAAGAATGTCCCCTTACATTAGTGGGCAGTGGGAAGAATTCTCCAAATGTTAGCAGGCTGTGGGAAGAATGCTCCAAACATTGGTCAACAGTGGGAAGACTCGTAAAAAAATATCAAATATTTACTGTACAAAAGTTATAATTCATGTAGACAAAACAAAGACTGATTAAGACATTCACAATATAAAATAAATAAATAAAAAAACAAATATATATATATATATATATATAATGATGCTATTGAGTAGTGAGCTCATCATCCCTGCTGTGAATGTGTGACAACAACTAGTTGGGAAGTTACAATCTGTCCCATGATTCTCTCCTTCCTTCTTGCCCTTATTAAGTTGATCACTTACTTTTTAGTATCATATTTTTTCATTTTCTCTACTTTTCCTATATTATAGACAATTAGTTTCACCAACAGTGGCTTGAACTGTGGCTTATGGTGATACTGAGATGTATCTATATGCCTAATGAACTGATCCATCTGTTGGGGATATTGCCAACAACTGGTCATAATAGTGGTATATTTGCTTGTGTATATTGTTCTATACATATATGGTAGGTGTTGAGTATCTATCTTCAATTTAGGTGGAAATAGCTCCATCAGACGGTGTTGTTGTATATAAATTGACAGAGATGTATTTCTTATTGTTATAGAGCTTGGCTGTATTTTTTCTTCCTAATGAAACGGGCAGCGACCCGGGAAACGCATCAAAGTCACAGCAAGCAGTTCATCACCCTATTCACAGCGGGGCTGTTGAGTGCACTACTCAATTGTATCGTATATATATATATTATGATACTATAATATATATATATATATACATTTTTTTTTTTGTCAATGTTTCTATTAGTCTTTGTTTTGTCTATATGAATTTTAGCTTTTGTACAATAAACATTTGATACTTTTTACGATATTTCAGTAGCACCCTTAAAATCCCCAATTTAGTGGTTAGGGGTATTTGTGCAGATTTCTTTCTTGGATGTGGTACTAAACACATTGTGTCAAATATTTATAAGATCCCCTTTGGGGATTTCCTTCCTTCTACTCATTACTTTCTCAAGGCCAGTGGGAAGAATGTCCCCCATACATTGGTGGTCAGAATGTCTTCCTTACAGATAACTTAAAAGATCATTAGTGTCATGCAGCTGGCTCTGCCAAGTAGTATTGGCCTGGGATGCAGACACCATCACATAGGAGGTCAATCAGCTACAGCTCAAGGAACCCTAGCAACCTCTAGAGCAGTGGTTCTCAACTCCGGTCCTCGGGACCCACCAACAGACCAGGTTTGCAAGATAACTAAATTATATCACAGGTGATCTCATTGGTTGCAGTATTCTAGTCTGCATCTCCCCAAGGTAATACTTAAAATCTTGCCTGTTAGTGGCCTGTTAGTGGGTCCCGAGGACCAGAGTTGAGAACCACTGCTCTAGAGGAACCTTAGGGTTCCATAGAACCCAGTTTGAGAATGGCAGGTCTAGAAGAAACACCTATTAAAATACTTAATTAGGATTAGCAGGTGCTTGCATGGGTTTCCTGCAATTACTCCAATTTCCTTCCACACTCCAAAGACATGCTGGTAGGTTACTTGGCTCCTGCCTTTAAATTGGCTCAAGTAGGTGTATGCATGCCATTGAGATAGGGACCTTAAAATAGAGGTATGATAATTAAAAAAAATAAACATTCATACTTACGTAGGTGGATTCAGCATCGGTCCGATGCTGCATCTGTCCCCTCTGGCTCTAAAACCAAGAACTGAGCAATCAAAAAGTGCTGATCTCTCAGTTCTCAATCTTTACTGAGCAGAGAGCCAGCGACTGTCAGTCACCGGCTCTCTGCGCTTTCCTTTCCAGCGCTCGCTGAAGCTCTGGGCTATGCACGAGTGGGAGTGGCTCTCATTTTTGGCCCCACTTCTCCTTCAAGTTGTAAGTTCCTTCAGGGCTGGGACTGATGTGAATATACAGTATGTAAAGTGATGTGAAAATATAAATACCTAAAATAAATAAATAAATAAATAAATAATAAATAAATACCTGAAATAAATAATAAATAAATGTGACACCGGCATAAAGGTAGGCACCTCTACCATAATCATGGGTTGAGCTGTAGATGTAACAATTATTGTCCAGTGTTCCCTGAGATCTGAAAAGTGGCGGCCCATCCATTGGTGGTCCATCCATGGGTCCGGCCCCCTAATCTACATGCAGGGCGCCGGACGCATGGATTCCAATAGGGGGCTTTTTTTAAAGCTCATTATTATATAATAGGCTTCAAAAAAGGGCGGGCTCGGGGCGCAGAGCTCTGCGCCCTGAGCCCATCCAGTTGTATGACAATAGCGAATGAATATTCGCTATTATCACACTGACTTGCCTCCCAGCCAATCAGAAAGCAGGTCGTGATACCCCTTTCCTAATTGGCTAAAAAGAGAAGTGATTTTACTGCCCATTGGCCAGGAAGAGGGAGGAGACGTACGGCCGGAGGAGACTCACAGCTGCTCGGGGAAGGAGCAGGTAAGGATGCTGGCTGTCCAGCTGGGCAGCCAGTCTTCCATCCCGGGAGGGGGTGGTAGACTTGATTGCCTGCCAGCCGGCCCGTCGGGGGGGGGGGTGTTGGTTTTGCCACCCCCCCCCCCCAAATTTTCATTCACCAGCCGCCACTGGATGTAAACATTTTTTTCAAGTGTTCCACAATGTTGCCAAGGTAGACATATGAAGAGCATGATGTATGGCAAAATAAACAAAAACATTTTCATTATAGCAAAGTACTGACATGTCTAGTCTTATAGGCTATAAGAATATTTACTTTGACGAAAGGACCATTTTTTCATCCAGTACTGCATATATATATATATATATATATATATACATACACACAAAGTATATATATATATATATATATATATATATATATATATATATATATATATATATATATATATATATATATATATATATATATATATATATACACAAAGTATATATATGTATGTATAGATAGATATTCCGGCATCATACAATATTACATTTTTGGAATGTAACATTGGTTAAATTAACCATATAGTTCAATTTTAGAACTGATAAATACAGAGATAATTGAAGTACCTAGGAACAAGTTGAATCCGGCTGAACTGTTCATGTTCAGTATACTCATCTTTACTTATCAAAGAAATACAGTATAGTAAAATACGACCATCATATCTTATTCTGGCAGAAGCACACTCCAGTAGATTGCTCTCTATTCATTTCCAGATTCAGCACTTCATTCGAGAGAAAAAAAGAAAACCAGTTGGATGCCAATTGAGCTTGTATTATTTATGGCCTTGAAGGTAAAGAATGTGACAGAGAAAGAACCTCAACGTAATCTTTCCCATAGCTGGTTCATCTGTGCATAATCCAAGTAGTAGAGAAACTCAATCCTGCATCACTCCTATGTGTCATTTTAGCAGCTAATAAACACGCATAATATAGAAATGACATAATGACATGTCTTGCGGAGCATGGGGACTATACAATTACAGCAGCTTCAGCGCTTTCTGGATTGCAGCACCACTGTAATATAATAGTGTTAGTCATCATCACACAGAAGTGGAAAGGATTCAGCTTTACTCCTTATATCTATTCACTTTCACACCTTGCTTGTTCACGCCGCATGTACAAGTAGAGCTATCAAACAGTCTTCCATGCCAGCTGGTTATCAATAGCCAGTAAGAGCATTAAGGTAAAAAAAGGTCCCACTACTTGTTCTACCCATCCATAAACCCTTACCTGGCTCCTGGGACAGCTCAAGCTCTATCACGGCTGCAGAATCGCTCTCCTCTCTTTTCAGTTTCACAGGAGACATTGAGAGCAGTGGGATCCACAGGATCCTGCTGTTGTCAGTTAAATTCCTGTGAGGAGGGAGTGGGGATCTGGCTTTCCGGCACTTTATGTGTGTATAGACGAACAAAGCCCATCAGGGGCAGACTGGCAACTTTCGGCCCAGGGGGCAAGTACAAACCAGAGGCCCATGGTGCAGTGACTCGGGCCTTCCTCCCACTCTCCCTCTTCCCAGCCTCCTCCTGACTCCATTCCAGGCTGAATCAGGCTTATCCCCTGCAGCATCACTGGTTGCTGAAAGGCTGTAGGCTATAAAAATGATAGTGCCCTTAACAGCCAGTGACAGGGTGGGGGTAGCAAGAGCAAATATTCCACTCTGATGCACTGTGCACAGAGATCGGCACTCGACCTGTCTCTGCACCAACTTACAGTTGGTCTCAGTTTCTCTATCAGGCTTATCCCCTGCAGCATCACCGGTTGCTGAAAGGCTGTAAGCTATAAAAATGATAGTGCCTTTAACAGCCAGTGAAAGGGTGGGGGTAGCAAGAGCAAATATTCCACTCTGATGCACTGTGTACAGAGATCGGCACTCTACCTGTCTCTGTACGCCAACTTACAGTTGGTTTTAAAGGAGATGTACAGCCAAAGCTCGTTTGACTGTACATCTCCTATGGATCACAGGAGTGCAGTTCGTTCTGCACCCCTGTGACCCATTTTCAGCAGAAAGCGGTCTGAATTCCGCTCTGTGCTGATGTCACAGAAGTCAGTTCAGGCATCGCGTCATCACAACAATGGAAGTGGGCACCTGGCTCAGCCCCCCAGCGAGCTGCTGAGAGCATGAGCCAGCCGCTCCCCGCCCCTCCACAGCGAAGCGCTCCAGTGAGTGAGGAAAGGGCAGAGCAGAGAGCGGTGACTGACAGTCAGCAACTCTCTGTTTGGGGAGCTGTCAGAACCGAGCGAATGGCGGTGTTCGATCGATCAGTTTTCAGTGTAGAGGTGCCAGGGGACAGATGTAGCATCGGACCGATGCTGCATCCACCTACAGTAGGTAAGTATAAGTATGAATATGCAATAACCCCAAACCCCATACTTCTCTTTTAAAAAGTTTCAATTTCATTATCTACAAATGGGAGGTCGTTTTTTTTTTTTTTTTTTTTTTTTTAAGTCGTGCTATTAGGAACTATGTTACTTCGCTGCAGGTACTGGTAAAATGACTGAGATGAGCGCAGGGATTTTTTAATCTGGTGCAGGCCATCATAAAGGGCCCTAGTGCCAGAAAAGTGTCAGTAAGAATTTATTAAATTCCCCCAATGTGTGTATGTATGTATATTTATAATAAATAATAAAAAAACAACGCTGTGCTAGAGTAAGGGTCCTTTCACGCGAGCAGTGCGCCCGGCGGACTCCGTTTTGCTCAGTGAGGATCGATCCGCCGATCCCCACTTAGCAGGTGGATGACAGCTCTGACTCCGCTTACTTTGCAGAGACAGACCTGTCAGATCCCCGCTCTCTTCCATGGGAGTTCGGATGAACACGGACCGCCTGTCTGTTTTCATCCGATCCTATCTGATCCGATCCTCCAGATGGGTGGAAATTAGGGTTACCATCCGTCTGGATTCATGGACAGGATCGGATCGGATAGCAGCGAGTGTCAGTGGAGATGTCTCCGCTGACATCCACTGCTCCATAGGGCATGTGAAAGGGGCCTAAGTATTAAGCTGCTAGCACTAAGAGCAAGAATACACACTCCAAATAATAGATAAAAGAAGAACGACCTCTAGGAACGCAGCTGACTTCACTGGCATGTTTTTTATTATGGATGCTCTTTACTGTATTACTGGATGTTGTAAGTGCAATTCATTATCTTCTTCAATAAAGCATTCTTAGGCACTACACTATGTTAACGCTCTTCCTCTCTTGGAGATACCTTGGAGTCTCATGAGCCTTTCTGAGTGGTTCCAGGCTGCATGGTTTTGAGGGAGACCCAATTCCCTTGCGCTTAAGGTGACCACTAGGGATGATGTATACCCCTAACCCAAAATCTGCATAGTGGGGTCACCATGACATGGAAGAGTTCGGTCACCCTGGTATGGCAGCCTCAGGCAGAGTCAGCTAAACTACACTATGGTCACCCTGACATGGCAGAGTCAGGTCACCTAAACGACACTACGGTCACCCTGACACTTAAAGGTATCCCTACAGAAACTAGATTATTGAATCTAACTATAGGGGTATATAGTACCCTAACTACACTGCATATCCCTTTCCTCACACTAAAAGAACAGCTCCATACAGCAGGAGTAACGCAAATGCTTCCACTCTCTTTCACAGCCCCTGTATTACAGTGCTAGAGGTTTGGCGGGGCTATGTTATATACTGGGGGGTGTATGGGGGACCGTATGGGGGGTGTATTCACTCCTGATCGGCCTCTGGACCCCGTAGCCACTCCAATCACATTTTACTGATGTTTCTGTGCCAATCACGGGCTTTTAAAGCCCAGTTCCTGTCCCATTGCATTTTGGGCGGTTCTGGTGGCCGTATTCTGAACTTTTACCGCAAAAAGTTTGGAATTCGGCCGAATTTCGAACAGCCAATGTTTGGGTTGAACCGATGGTCAACCCGAACCGTTCGATCATCCCTAGTGACCACCTATAACAGTGATGGCGAACCTTGGCACCCCTAGATGTTTTGGAACTACATTTCCCATGATGCTCATGCACTCTGCAGTGTAGTTGAGCATCATGGGAAATGTAGTTCCAAAACATCTAGGATGCCAAGGTTCACCATCACTGACCTATAACATAGTGGTCTACTGGTTCTGGTAAGCAGATTCATTACTCACTCAGTTAGGATGTGAAGTGGACTGATTTCTAGTCACCCTATCTTTACCTGGCACAGAAAATGGTATGGAGGTTGTCATGTAGAGTGATATTTATATCTATACACTTAATCCTGAACTAAAATAATACTGATAATTGTGGAACGGCAATATGCTGTCTGTACAGTTCCCAGTACGATGCATTCACTTTTCTTATACATATATTTTTCAATATTTCAGTTTTAAGAATTGCAAGTTTGGGCCCGGATACTGCTGTGTCACCACATTTGGACCCCATGTGAAGTCCTAACGTCCCGCCTCCCTCCTTCTTACTCAACACTCGCTGCTCTTGTTTTAGAGCATCTACACCTCCACATTCGGGGCACCTGGTGAGGTGCAGGTAGTGTGGGACTATGGAATGATATCGGGCATGCTACTCCTGGTTGGTCGAACAGCTAATGCTTTTATTCAGGAGACTATGCTTACAATTGTGACGAATCACATGGTATGTGTACCTATGTTTCAAAAAATATGTCAATTTTTGGCCACCTATACAAAAGAAAAAAAAATTGAGTACTGCTTTACCTTGATCAATTTTGTTTTCTATCATAGATTATTTGTAATGGAACTATGGTATAAGACCCCTGAGGAAGAGACTTTTTGAAACGCGTAGGGTCTCCAGGACCAAACCCAAGGTTCCTCCATGTCACGTCCGTCACATGATAGTTCTGTCTAGTCACCATTTTTCAGATTTTAAAGTCGTTTTTTGTACTTGATTATGTTTGTAATAGTACATACTTTATATTTTGCATTATGAAATAAATTATATTTTTTTGACACATTTATGAGTTATTCACCCGCTATAGTCCCATTTAGGGGGTCCCCTTCCTCTTTTATCTTTACCTGGCAGGTTTTTTTCTTGCTGGTGTATTCCCTTTATTCCTGTGGATCATCTGCCCGGGACTTGCTTTTTGCATCCATTATTACAGGGACTTACTTTTCTGTTTCAGTACTGTGTGTATATTTATGCTATGGCCACTCTTACAAATGATCACTAAGTTTTGGATCTTTCTGCCCCCCATCCTATGTGTTTTGGCTACTCAAGCCTGGTGTGAAAAGAAGCAAAGACCTTCAGACCCCGTTCAGACAGGGGCGACACGACTTGATGGGGCGACCTGTGAAGTCGCGGTGCACAGCGTGGACCGCGACCTCGGCGCGACTTGCACGGACTTCATATCATTGAAGTCAATGCAAGTCGCCTCCAGGTCGCCCCAAAGTAGTACAGGACCCTTTTTCTAAGTCGGAGCGACTTGTGTCGCTCCTATTAGAACGGGTCCTGTGCTAATCAATGGCGAGCGACCCACCGTGACTTGTCAGGCGACCAAGTCACCTGAAAAGTCGTGCTAGTGTGAATGGGAAAAATGGGAAAATTTTAAATACATTTTTATATTAATTGGAGAGCTTGGACCAAGCACAAGTTACATCAAATTTGTATAAAATTCAAATATGTCTAATCTACCTAGTGTGCATTTTTCCATAAGAACAATGTCAAGATAGATTTGATTTCTTAGTCCAGAATCCGTATATCTGCTGAGCTGTAGATGAAAACAAATTTGTTTATTTTATCTGTATGGGAAAGCCAGTTGATTTTACTAATGCATACCCAAAGTTCTCCCTATCTTCCTTGGGTACACTCTGATATATGTAAGTGCCAATGATCGTCATCATCTTAATGTGTGCTTTTCTCTGCTGACCCTGTAGGAATTGATTGAGGCACTTTTTTTTATTGTGATAAAGTGGTGATGCGGCAGCAGCTGAAAACAAAGCCTCGGTGAAGTATGAATGCTCAGGCCAGAATTGTACCTGCAGAATTTCCACTATGATAAAAAAAAAAAACAAGAATAGCATATAAAATTGTCACACAAACCAATTAGTAAATGAATGTTATCAAAAATGACCTATATATTTCAAACTGCCCAAAAATTGAAGTGATTGTAAACGATCACTTTGTAAAACAACCCATTCAGTTTAGAATAGAAATGAAAGGCAAAACACTTTTGTATAGATAAAATAAAAACATTTTAAATACCTTTTTTCTGTTTTTTATAAGTGAACATATTCCCTCAGCTGTATAAGAGCTGAGGGGAGGAGAAGCAGCAGCACACTGAGCTTCCCAGTGAATGGTTGTGCAGAGGGGGCATGTCAGGACAAGTTTGATCATTGGAGGAGAGCAGGCTGAGTTTCCAGCATAGCTATAGAACTGACCACAGTGTGCTTTCTTGCTTAGTGTGGTCAGTTTTTAATAGGAAAGCAAAGGGATTAGCAGATACACCAGGGATTTCACACAAAGGAAGCAAGACAAAGAGAACAGGATACTTTCTCATACAAGTACATGGTACAGCAGGCATCAGGAATATGAAGTGTTGGGGTAACAAACGCTTTAAATGCAGTATGGTAACTTTGAGGGTTTCTTCACACTGCTGATGTACAGAATGCCCCCAGCAATTCTCTGCTGTGTGATTGGCTCACCAATTTTCTTACACATTGGTGCTTAGATACAAATACAATTTTAGGCACCCTCTGAATAAGAAATGTCCTTTTTGGTGAGATACTCCCATACTGACTAGTATTCCAATGTTTCTTTTCTCCCCTAGTTTCTCTCCCTTACTCAGCTAACATGACCCCAGTGCTGATGGAGAGGAGCAGGGGAGTCATCGGTTGTTAGGATGGTGGCAGCTGGAAGGTTGTAATTGTGAACAATGGAAATCTTGGCAACTATAAGGCAGGCTTAATTCACCCAGGCTTGTATACATTTTTTGGGTAATTTATAGGCATTTTCAAAGACACCCCTCAAGAAACCTGAGGCACCCCAGGGCTCCTGGGCACAATGGTTGAAAAAGGCTGCACTATACAGTAATTATGAGTAGGGGTTCCTTGAGCCCATAAAGGTAATACAAGGGTTTTTCCTTATTAAAAAGGTTGAGAAAGGCTGTCTAGGTCATTGGCTAATAGGTCCATCAGTTCCTCTGCCTTTTTATGAGGTGTTTACAGTGGATTTAAGCTGACCAAACACTGTTAGATTCTCATTCAAACACTTGTAAAAAAAAGCATTCAACAGAACATGCTTTCTTGTCATCACATCAAATAATTTTACTCAAAAGTTCCTAAAATTTTGTCCAGACCTGCTATTTGAATTGAATCCCAGACGAAAAAATTGCATTCACAGTTAGAACCTAAAATTTTCCTTTCTAATTTTCTCATCACTACGGCCAAAAAGAAACATCAGTTTGACCCACAAAGCATTAGAAAATCATTCTGAAAATGACGTATGGCCAGCTTCAGCGTTTCATGGGGGGTACTAGCAGGCCAGCTTCAGCATTTCATGGGGGGTACTAGCAGGCCAGCTTCAGCGTTTCATGGGGGGTACTAGCAGGCCAGCTTCAGCATTTCATGGGGGGTACTAGTAGGCCAGCTTCAGCGTTTCATGGGGGGTATTAGCAGGCCAGCTTCAGCGTTTCATGGGGGGTACTAGCAGACCAGCTTCAGCATTTCATGGGGGGTACTAGCAGGCCAGCTTCAGCATTTCATGGGGGCTACTAGCAGGCCAGCTTCAGCATTTCATGGGGGGTACTAGCAGGCCAGCTTCAGCATTTCATGGGGGGGGGGGGGGTACTAGCAGACCAGCTTCAGCATTTCATGGGGGGTACTAGCAGGCCAGCTTCAGCATTTCATGGGGGGTACTAGCAGGCCAGCTTCAGCATTTCATGGGGGGTACTAGCAGGCCAGCTTCAGCATTTCATGGGGGGGGGGGGGGTACTAGCAGGCCAGCTTCAGCATTTCATGGGGGGTACTAGCAGGCCAGCTTCAGCATTTCATGGGGGGTACTAGCAGGCCAGCTTCAGCATTTCATAGGGGGTACTATCAGGCCAGCTTCAGCGTTTCATGGGGGGTACTAGCCGGCCAGCTTCAGCATTTCATAGGGGGTACTAGAAGGCCAGCTTCAGCATTTCATGGGGGGTACTAGCAGGCCAGCTTCAGCATTTCATGGGGGGTACTAGCAGGCCAGCTTCAGCAATTCATGGGGGGTACTAGCAGGTCAGCTTCAGCATTTCATGGGGGGTACTAGCAGGCCAGCTTCAGCGTTTCATGGGGGGTACTAGCAGGTCAGCTTCAGCATTTCATGGGGGGTACTAGCAGGCCAGCTTCAGCGTTTCATGGGGGGTACTAGCAGGCCAGCTTCAGCATTTCATAGGGGGTACTAGCAGGCCAGCTTCAGCATTTCATGGGGGGTACTAGCAGGCCAGCTTCAGCAATTCATAGGGGGTACTAGCAGGCCAGCTTCAGCATTTCATGGGGGGTACTAGCAGGCCAGCTTCAGAATTTAATGGGGGGTACTAGCAGGCCAGCTTCAGCATTTCATGGGGGGTACTAGCAGGCCAACTTCAGCATTTCATGGGGGTACTAGCAGGCCAGCTTCAGCATTTCATGGGGGGTACTAGCAGGCCATCTTCAGCATTTAATTGGTGGTACTAGCAGGCCAGCTTCAGCATTTCATGGGGGGTACTAGCAGGCCAGCTTCAGCATTTAATGGGGGCTACTAGCAGGCCAGCTTCAGCATTTAATGGGGGGTACTAGCAGGCCAGCTTCAGCATTTCATTGGGGGTACAAGCAGGCCAGCTTCAGCATTTCATGGGGGGTACTAGCAGGCCAGCTTCAGCATTTCATGGGGGGTACTAGCAGGCCAGCTTCAGCGTTTCATGGGGGGTACTAGCAGGTCAGCTTCAGCATTTCATGGGGGGTACTAGCAGGCCAGCTTCAGCGTTTCATGGGGGGTACTAGCAGGCCAGCTTCAGCATTTCATAGGGGGTACTAGCAGGCCAGCTTCAGCATTTCATGTGGGGTACTAGCAGGCCAGCTTCAGCAATTCATAGGGGGTACTAGCAGGCCAGCTTCAGCATTTCATGGGGGGTACTAGCAGGCCAGCTTCAGAATTTAATGGGGGGTACTAGCAGGCCAGCTTCAGCATTTCATGGGGGGTACTAGCAGGCCAACTTCAGCATTTCATGGGGGTACTAGCAGGCCAGCTTCAGCATTTCATGGGGGGTACTAGCAGGCCAGCTTCAGCATTTAATTGGTGGTACTAGCAGGCCAGCTTCAGCATTTCATGGGGGGTACTAGCAGGCCAGCTTCAGCATTTAATGGGGGCTACTAGCAGGCCAGCTTCAGCATTTAATAGGGGGTACTAGCAGGCCAGCTTCAGCATTTCATTGGGGGTACAAGCAGGCCAGCTTCAGCATTTCATGGGGGGTACTAGCAGGCCAGCTTCAGCATTTCATGGGGGGTACTAGCTGCACTAAAATTTACAACTGACAAGAAGAAGGGTCTACTTTAAAGTAAAAAAAAGAAAATCTCACATATTGTAAATCAGGGCTCTATAATGACTAGATTGGTAAATGCAACCCAAAAGAATATTACACAAAAGTTTATGTGATAACTAATCATAAGGTTATAAAGAGCAATACCAATTACACAGTACAAACTGGTCCAATGGGTTTCCATCATGCTTTTCCGCTAAAACAAAGCATTATTATTCGCACACAGCACATTTTGATCCCTGCTAATTCCAGCAATGACTCAGTAGTAATTGACAGCTTGAAAAGAAAATCAAGATGAAGATGCCTACGGGTTCCCTCCACCAGGAGCCATTGCACTGTCCGTAATCTCTGGGTTAAATAAACAATGCTACCTCCAGACAGCACAGGTGCTAAATAGCTGACAAGGGGCTCTTAACGAGAGACAGACGGGCCGCCTCATTAAATGCTGCAGGTGTCAAAGCATCCATGTTGTTACACCATATTTCCAGCAGTATAGTACAAAGTACAGTCACATAAACAACGAACAGAAGATTAATGGCTGCTTCCTCACACTTACAAAACAGCTGAAACAAATGTTTTGGGGTTTCGCTTGAAAGGAGCCTGAAATCGTTTCCTTTAATTCTTCCAATGGTTCATATGGGTGGAATGTTTTAACCAGCTCGTACAGCTTGATAGGAAGTGTAAAAGACATACTGCCAAGGACAGAATATTACATCCAGATCAAGTCACCATGAGATTACTGTGTCCTTTGGGTCTCGTTCACACCAGATGCGCTGAGGCTATGATGGTGGCCTTTTCACTGTAGTACCAATGTAAAGACAAGGCAAAATGCTGTTTCCTTTGGCGCAAAAAATGTAATTTGAAGCACGCTGCTAAAAGTTACAGATATGGTTCTATTGCAACCATATTGCATTTCAGGAGTCCAAAAATGTCTAGAGACGCTGTTGATGACCAAATGTGTGTGGTTGGCAATGTTCCCTGGAATCCTCATGTTTAGAGATGTTGGTGGCTGTCATATTCTTGTGGAACCATCTCAGCATGACAGCCCAATATATTAGAATGGGGCAACCAATAGATACACATTTGATGTAATATTGTGGACCATCAAGAGACAGATACTAAAGGGGAGGGGGTACCGCGCTTCAGGGAAATGGTATAAAACTATAAATAGTGACTAAAACTACCAAATCAATAGTAAACATTCTGTGGTGGTGCTAAAATAAATGTGTAAATAATAATTAAAATCTCTAAAATCAATCGTAGAATATCTGAGATGGTGTTCAAATAAATATGTATGTAATGTCTTCTAGAATTCCCTGAAGAAGTCACGTGGCCGGACGTGACGCAACGCGTAGGGCAGAGCACCGGAAGTGACGTCTGAATGCGGAAGTAAAGCCCGCGGTGAGCTGTGCTCAGATTAAGGCTAAAGAATCTTCTTCTGTTTGTGAGTGTAATATATTTGATTTAAATAAATGCTTTGATTATGGCAATACTGTACTATGTAAGCCCCTTATTTTGAGATTTGTGGGAATTCTGGACGGCATTCACCCAGATCCAGAGATAAGAGGTTATCATCACCCCCTGATTGTGGAACTAGTAAAGAGAGGAGATGTACAGGATATCTATATTATAAAGAGGCGCAATACCATATATTTTGAGGTGAGCGGCTGGCACACCCTTAGGGATTATAAGGATTAAGAAGCACCCCTTATTACCAAACGGTGAAAGGTAGCTGTTTAACACCTGAAAAGAGGAGGAACACTGCTCTGCGGTTTCTTTGTTTGGGACACTTTAAGCACTTTATAAACCCTATAAGCACTTTTTATGAAGTTTTTATAATAAGAATACTCACCTGTGTATGAATAGAGCACTAGTCACTTTACTGTCACCTATATGAGTATTTTTTGAAGATATTAGTGATATTATTTTTGAATTTAATTTCCCTTCAATATTTAAGCACTGGGGCACTTTATATTTATATATTAACCATGATTCACTGAAAATTTTAACAACATACCATTGGAGTACAAGCACGAGTGTATAATTCTAGAAGACACTACATACATATTTATTTGAACACCATCACAGATATTTTATGATTGATTTTATAGGTTTTAATTATTATTTACACATTTATTTTAGCACCACCACAGAAAGTTTACTATTGATTTGGTAGTTTTAGTCACTATTTATAGTTGTATACCATTTCCCTGAAGCGCGGTTCCCCCCTCCCCTTTAGCACTTTATAAACTGTATGGTTCACAGAACCGGTACACACAGCACTAAGGGGTGCATGATCCACATATTCTCTAGACAGCGCGAGACTCACATCACTATACAAGACTATACTATACTGCTGTTCACATGTTTTTATGGGATATCTATCATTATGTTTGTAAAAGTATGGTATGTCACCCATCGTGGGTCCTGAAGAAGCAGCTTTACATCACAAAACATGTAGACCTGTGTCTGGAAACAACTATGCTGGATTATGGCTGTTACCAAAGAAATGTGGATACATGTAATCTGCTTTGTTTGATGTGAAGGATGGTCTTGATGGAAGCCCTCTTTATGCTCTTACTAAAGTTATATTTTGTGTAAAAAATGTATGTGATAAAGAACTAGAATAGTTGTGTTGGGGGCTGGTGACAACCAGGGAATTACCTAATTTTGAAGGGATTTCCTCTGACTCCCTATGTCGGCTATTGGACAAGAAGAGAAGGGAAATGTCCTCAATGGGACACAGATGGCAAGAAACGGACAGGGATTATAACCCTTCCTTACTTTATCTGCAATAAAAGAAAAAAAGTTTTGCCTTAAAGCTTATTTGGCTGTATATCTCCTATGGAAGTTCGTTCTGCACTCCTGTGACCCATTTTCAGCTGAGACCGGTCTGAAGTCTCCTCTCTGCTGACGTCACAGATGTTGATCCAGGCATCGCGTCATTAGAACCATAGACTTGGGATCGCTAGGTCTGGCTGAGCTGTGGAGGGGCAGGGAGAGCCTGAGCCAGCCGTTCCCCAGCTCAGCACTCCAATGAGTGAGGAGGGGGCAGAGCAGAGAGCTGCTGACTGACAGCCAGCAGCTCTCTGCTCGGGGACCTGTGAGAACCGAGCTATCAGCGGTGTTCAATCGCTCGGTTCTCAGTGCAGAGGCACCTAGGTAAGTATAACTGGGCAATAACCCCAAACCCCATACTTCTCTTTTAAAGCGTTTGTTACCCCAACACTTCATATTTCTGATATGTGCCTGCTGTGTCATGTACTTGTATGAGAACGTATCCCGTTTTCTTTGTATTGCTTCCTTTGTGTGAAATCCCTGGTGTTCCTGCTAGTCACCTTTCTTTCCTATTAAAACTGACCACACTAAACACACCATTGTCAGTTCTCTAGCTATGCTGCGCCCTCCTCCAATGATCAGACTTGTTCTGACATGCCCCTGCTGCACAGCCATTCACTGGAAAGCTCAGTGTGCTGCTGCTTCTCCTCCCCCTAGCTCTTATGCAGCTGAGACCAGGGGATATGTAATCACTTATAAAAAAAAAAGGGAAATAGGTATTAATAATATTTTTTATATCTATACAAAAATCTTTTGCATTTAATTTCTATTTTAAACTAATTGGGTTGTTTTACAGGTTAATCATTTACAATGCTGGAAGCTGGAATTGACTGTAGTAGGCATCTCTACTATGGTGATCTCCACTAGATTCCAGGTTTCTATCCCAATGTTTTCCACTAATCATTTACAATCACTTTAAGTTCTACATTAAGGTATGTATGCCTAAAACATTGTAAAATTAAGTTTAGGAAGAGTTAAAGGAAAAGGGGATAGACCGGAAAGGGATAGTTAACTAGGATGATTCATAAAAATTATCATTATTAATTAATTAATATTATTATTAATGTGGGTGACCTTCGTCATAGGCAATGTCCTCTCCCCATTCTAATTGTGAAACCAACACATATTTAAAGCTGAATTCCAGGTATGGACATTTTTTTACATAGTTACATTGATCCAGCTTGGACAATGTAACTATATACTGCATACAAATCATACCTGGCCAATCCTCCTTGAAGCTGGAATTGACTGTAGTAGGCATCTCTACTATGGTGATCTCCACTAGATTCCAGGTCCTATGTAGAGTGGCTGCTTTGCTGCTTACTGAACACAGGAAGATAGCAGCTTGGGATTGAGAAAATGCTAAATAATCTCTAAAGGCCACTGTGCTGAGCTGCCAACCTCCTGTGTTCAGAATGCAGCAGGGCAGCTGTTTGGCACAGGACCCATAAGCTAGTGGAGATCACAGGAGTAGTGGTATCCATGACAATGGTGTCCAGCTACTAGAGGGATCCCACAGGTACAGTATATATATATATATAGCTACATTGATGCAAGCTATTAAAAAATATCCATACCTGGAATTCTTCTTTAAAGGAGAAGTATAACCAAAGCTCTTTTGGCCGAACTTCTCCTGGAGGTCATAAGAGTGCACTTAGGTCCCTTTCACACCTGTCCGTTCCGCCAACGGACTCCGTTCTACTCAGCGGGGGATCAATCCGCCGATAACCGCTGAGTAGGCGCACACAGAGCAGAGACAGAGCTGTCAGATCCCCTCTGTCCCCTATGGGGAAATCGGATGAGAACAGACCGCCTGTCCGTTCTCATCCGATCCGATCCGCCAGACGGATGGAAAATAGGGTATCCATCAGTCCGGATTTGACAGACAGGATCGGATCGCATGGCATGTCTCCGCTGACATCCGCTGCCCCAAAGGAATTCATGGGGCATCTGATCAGGTCTGCCTGAAAAACTGACAGGTGGATCTGATCGGACTGTATGTGTAAAAGGGGCCTTAGTTCTGCACTACTGTGACCCAGATTCAGCCCGCTGTTGGCTGGCATCACAGACTCTGAAGGAATTCTGACAAAAATGTCGGGATCTGCCTAGATGCCTGACAAGCAGCTTGCTCAGCCTCTCAGCATGTCCCTGGGAGCCTTAGTAAGCCACTTCCGATCCTCCCCAGTCCGGGGTCCAGTGAGCACTGGAGGGGCAGAACAGAGATCTGGTAAACTGACAGTCACCACTTTCTGCTCAGTGAAGTATAAGAACTAAGTGATCAGTGGTCATGTAATCACTCAGTTCTTTTTTGCAATCCCACACTTCTCTTTTAAATACCAAGAATTTTCAGAGGTACTGTTAGACGTGGCAGCAGATTTCCAAGGTTCAGTAGGAAACAAGGACACAGAATCCCTTTTGGGAAAAGTCTATGGTTGATCTAACACTCAATAGTGGTTCATTTTCCCCTGGAGCTATCTTGAGTAATGCAATGGAGGAATGGGATTAAGTGCCAGTTCACATTTCTGCGATGCGGGAACGCTGCGAATATACAGCGTGTTCCCGCATCGCATCCGTACCCCTGGCAGTTCACACTGCCATATGCGATACGCTGGGGGTGTCAATTAAAAGTTAATGACACCCCCAGATCAGATCGCATATCGGATCGCACTAATGTGAATCATCATGCGATACAATTCTGCTGCGGACCAAAAAAAGGGTCCTGTGCGAGTTGGGTGCGATTGCGGTGCGAATTCAGCCATATAAACTGTATGGCTGAATTTGCATCGCACAGACATCACATGTAATTTTAGGAGCAGTGCGCTCCGAATTACATGCGATCTCTGTCATCGCAGAAATGTGAACCAGCACTGATAACGATTGCAGATTATTTGGAAAAAAAAAATGAAAAAGAAAAAAAAAAAAAAATGGATGGGGGTTGCTGTTGTAAACCCAGTGGCCAAGGCATGGAATGCAATCAGCCCCTCCTAGGAAGTGTTAATGAAGAAGATGAATAATTAACACATGACAGGCATTCATGACATGTGTCTTCAGGAAATCCCAGACATGTAACTATGCAGTAGCACATTATAGCAAAGCGGTAAAATAAAATCACACAAGATCAACATATGGCGACATCAGCTTATAATTGTGTGAAAATGTATTATTTTTGGAGTTGAATTTAAATATCTGCTGCACGGGATATGTTAATAATTAAACATATATACCTTGTCAAACATCTCTAAATGAATCTGTTCTTGGTAAAAAATAACACCTAATTTTTGATTTATCATTATGAAATCTGTGCAGCATTTCTTTTTCCTTTCATTTCTTTTTTTTTGCTTTTAATTATAGATTTAAATTGGCACATGGAGTTGTTCATGTATTTTTTTCTTATTTTAGTTCCTCCACATGAAGGCATTAAATGCCAATTGGCATTCAATCTAATTGTGTCGGTAATCAGCCTTGTTCGCATACACGTGGTACCATGGCTGAATGGTAAAGGGCTCTTCTGCCCACCCCTTGTCCTAGCCCTGGCAGCCATCACATCTAAGAATTGGCTAGCTGTAATATAATAAATATTTGTGTTTAAAGCGGAGTTCCACCCTATTTTTTAACTTTGCACCTTCTGTTAGATTAAAAGATCCTGAAAAAGAATTGGATAGTTATTATTTTTTTTATGTTTCACTTACCTTATTTTTTCTGAAAATGAACTTACCTTCCTTCTACTTCCTTCCTCTGCGGCCGCGGCCCCCAAAGTCACTTCCACCTTTGCATTGGCTTCTGGGGGATGAGCGTTATCAATCCCAGGAGTCAATGCGCCTGCACCGGCGTCCCTCGTCACTTCCGGTGCAGGCGCGTCATTCTCTGCTGATGGATTAGAACAGCTTCTGGGCATGCGCAGAACCAGCTGCGGGATGACGCGCCTTCCCCAGAAGCGACGAGCAGGGCATTCTGGGACTCTGACATCACGGAAGAGGACACCGAAGAGGACGCTCTGGCTTCAGCTGCCCACACCTGAGATGGCAGCGCTGGACAAGACATTTTCTAGGTAAGTTTTTCTTCTTACAGGTTCACTAAGCAGGGGACAGTTCAGAGGCTATCGTTGCACTAGCCCTGACTGTCCTAGGGGTATTTTTTGTTAATTTTTTTTTTTTACGGTGGAACTTTGCTTTAAAAGTGGAGTTTCGGCCTCGGAAATAATTTTTTAATACAAATACCCTGGGGACAGTCAGGGTTAGTACAGTCCACAATGGATAGCCTCTGATCTGTCCCGGGTGGCACTTACCTTTTAGAAGAAATACTTACCTTGAAAATTTCTTCTCCAGCGCTGCCATCTCAGGTGTGGGCAGCTGAAGCCAGCGTGTCCTCTTCTGCGTCCTCTTCCGTGTCCTCTTCGGTCCCACAATGCCCTGCACCGGCCCCGCTGTCGCTTCCGGGGCTGGGCTTGCCCAGAAGCTGTTTAGCAGGGAATGACGCGCCTGCATAGGAAGTGACGAGCGGGGCCGGTGCAGGCGCATTAATTCCTGGGAGCGATGACGTTCAGCTCCCAGGAATCAATGCAAGGATGAAGTGACGGCGCGGGCCGCGGCCACCGAGGGAGGAAGTGGAAGAAAGGTGATTATATTTTCTTCAATATCAAAAAAATGTGATTATCCATTTCTTTTACAGGTGACACTCAGCAAGCGGATGGCCCAAAGTCGATTTTGAGGCCGGAACTCCGCTTTAATATCACTTTAAGGGGGGGGATAAAAATGTGTTTTAAATGCATCTTTTTTACCACACCTTAACTCCACACGAGCCCTAACTCCAACACTACACTGAACCTTTGCTTGAATAATGCAGTTTTAGCGCAGATGCCCTTTAGAAGAACGATCATCCGTATTAATCTCCGTGTTAATCTAGTTCACACTGTGCCGTACATTTTTGATTGCCAGTTTCAAGCCTCAAATCTCTTTGGACAACTGACAAGTCTGGGAATGTATAGCCCGCTCCAGCGTTAAGAAGCACTGATGCAGGAGACAGCTAAGAACGTATATCAATCTGCCCCGTCTCAGATAGAGCACACTATAATTAAACAGAGCCTAAATGTTTTAATGTAAGAAGGATTAAAGGAGAAGTGGGACGACGTGTCCCTTGTGTCTTCCCGTCCCGGAGTTGGAGCTCTTTAGCCCGCTGAGATGTTCAAGGTGATAGCAGGTGCTGGCAGGGACACAATTTGGAAAAAAAGATGTGTAAGCCAATAAAGCAGATAAAGTGCAAAGCAATTCTCGAGTTATGTGAAAATACTGCAGATGTTTTCATTGGATTACATTAGCACCCATTAACCACTTGCTGCTTGTGAATTCTGGCATGCCCTTTATATCTCCGCTATAAAAGGATTACTGCAGGTTTCCAAATTCAGTAGAAACCCAATAAACCTAAAGCTTTGAATAGTCAGAAATTATATAATACATTGGCAAGGCGTGAAGGCGGGAAAAAATAATGGCATGAACTTAATGCTGGGCTGCTAATAAACTGTGGAGCTGGTATGTGAGCTAAGCAGGCTCATGTACACGGGCATAAAATACAGACATATTTCAGCACCTGGGAGCCACAGGTGTTG
This sequence comes from Pelophylax lessonae, assembly GCF_965119305.1. Lineage (NCBI taxonomy): Eukaryota > Metazoa > Chordata > Amphibia > Anura > Ranidae > Pelophylax > Pelophylax lessonae. The sequence goes on from NC_138771.1 coordinate 46,684,667, forward strand.
CATATAGCCACTTATACAAAGGAATTACAGAATATAACTGTATCCTGTACGGGGATCAAGGTTTTACACAAATAAAAGCAGATTGTTAAAAGCACCCCTGTCAGTGGTAAATGGTTTATCTCAATCTTCTAACTGCCATTTTTTTCTGGACAGCTTGGTCTGTAAGGCTGGCCATACATTATACAATTTACTTATTCAATTTCCATTAGATTTACCTTCGACTACACTATATTACCAAAAGCATTGGGACGCCTGCTTTTACACGCACATGCACTTTAATGGCATCCCAGTCTTAGTCCATAGGGTTCAATATTGGGTTGGCCCACTCTTTGCAGCTATAAGAGCTTCAACTCTTCTGGGAAGGCTGTCCACAAGGTTTAGGAGTGTGTCTATGGGAATGTTTGACCATTCTTCCAGAAGCGCATTTGTAAGATCAGGCACTGATGTTGGAGAGAAGGCCTGACTTGCAGTCTAAGCTCTAATTTATCCTAAAAGTGTTCTATCAGGTTGAGGGCAGGACCAGTCAAGCACCAGATTTTGTTGATTCATTGCTAATGCCTTGGTAATGTCCTCTCCTATTCACCATTACTAGGCACCCTGGTAATTAGGGCCACACTACCTTCAGGGAACCAACCTCTCTCATTGCAGACTCCATCAATTTTCTTCTTCCCCTTCACTGTCGTTCTACTCAGCTACTCGTTTTTTTTTCTTGTTTTTTTTCTCCTTCTATTCCGTGCTCTTCCAGCTCCAAGTAATATTAATGGGAGTCTTCTTGATGTGAACCCTATTCATACCGCATCCATTTCAGTGTTGCTGCTTCCAATCTAACATAGACATTAGAAAGACTGGCAATCCACCACCAATATTTTTCTCGTTCATGTGACACACATCCTTGTAGTCCTTCCAATAGTGATTTTTTATTTAACAAAACTTATATGCTAATATCTGTATCTGATAACTGTTTGTTAGGTTTTGTTATGCTTTAAAAACCAATAAACAAATCTGACAACAAAAACATGTCAAACACGCAGTCAAATTGCACTGACAATCGGATTAGCTGTACTAGTGTGAATGGAACCTTAAAGTGTAACTCCACTTTTGTTGAGAAACAAACATTCCCCTCTGGGTGATCTCTGTACATTGCAAGGATTTTAACAAACTTTGTTGCAGATTCCTACCTTTTCTGATTTTCCCAGAAGTCTGCCTAAGATACAAGTCAGATTTCTGGCATCCCCTGCAACAAACATGTCATTTTTGGTGAGATACTTTAAATAGGAACACGTCTAAAGGGATGCAGGCCCAGCAGGTTTCCTCATTAGAGCCCTGCAGCTGCCACAGCTGATAGATAATTATGAAACCACTCCCATTTGATCCACTCAGCACAGAGGAACAAACAATGATTTCTTCAGAATAACAAAAGTTAGAAATCTGCAACAAAGTTTGTTAAAATCCCTGCAATGTACAGAGATCACCCAGATGGGAATGTTTTTTTCTCAACAAAAGTGGAGTTACGCTTTAAGTATGACAGCTGTAGTCAGGGCTTTTTTTCAGCCAGAACTTGGTGGAACTCAGTTCCACCACCTCTGGCTCAGGCCCTCTGCTCCCTGCCTACCACTACCACTTGTAAACACAGACGTCCAGCTTCTGTGTTTATCAGTGACAGCTTGTCTCCCAACGGCTCCCAAAGATCTGATCTCCTGAATGGCTCCTACAGAGTGAAGGATGGGGGAAAGGGATATGAAGGGGCCTGGGGTGCAGTGCAGATTCCAAAACCCCAACTGGATCATCTCCCTGCAAGTGAGAGAGGCAGAGCCGCCAAAAGTGTGTGGGGAGGTAATAGAACCGGCTGGGTGCTTTGGCTTAATAGAGCAACACAAGCAAGATATGTGGAAGGGAGGAGGGAGGGAGGGAAAAGATGGGGCAGGGGAAGGGGGTCTGCATGCAGTAGTCAGAGCTGAAGAGGGTGAAAGTGAGATGTGAACAGGGGATGCAGAGGTAAACAGCCGTGGAATAAGGCAAAGTGCACCCCTGAACTCTGCACTCTGTATGCAGAGCACCCCTGAACTTTGCACTCTGTATGCAGAGCACCGCTGAACTCTTCACAATGTACGTAGCACACCCCCAAGCTCTGCACATAGTGCACACCTGAACTCTGCACTCTGAATGCAGAGCACACCTGAACTCTGCACTCTGTATGCAGAGCACCCCTGAACTCTGCACTCTGTATGCAGAGCACCTCTGAACTCTGCACTCTGTATGCAGAGCACCCCTGAACTCTGCATGCAGAACACCCCTGAACTCTGCACTCTGTATGCAGAGCACCCCTGAACTCTGCACTCTGTATGCAGAACACCCCTGAACTCGGCACTCTGTATGCAGAGCACCCCTGAACTCTGTATGCAGAACACCCCTGGACTCTGCACTCTGTATGCAGAGCACCCCTGAACTCTGCACTCTGTATGCAGAACACCCCTGGACTCTGCACTCTGTATGCAGAGCACCCCTGAACTCTGCACAATGTACGTAGCACAACCCCGAACTTTGCACATAGCGCACACCTGAACTCTGCACTCTGTATGCAGAGCACCCCTGAACTCTGCACAATGTACGTAGCACACCCCTGAACTCTGCACTCTGTATGCAGAGCACCCCTGAACTCTGCACAATGTACATAGCACACCCCGAACTCTGCACAGAGCGCACACCTGAACTCTGCACTACACCCCCCCCCCTCCAACTCAGAACTCTTTGACTATACCATTTAATGCAGTTTTTTTTTTTTTTGGGGGGGGGGGGGGGGTTTAGGGCTGTCATTGAGTTCCTGCACCTATTTTCTGAGAAAAAAAGCCCTGGCTGTAGTAATACATACAATTCTATGACACCCTTAGCGAAATCTGTGGGTGAAAAAAGAGAAATAAAAGCCATGGCCAAAAGGGCCATAAAGTAACGCCATGGGGCAGATATGCATACATCTATCATGGAACGGCTATTGCCGGCTCTGCCAGGTTGTCAGGGATCCATAGAGGATTTTTCTGGGGATAGCAGGCAAGGGATGCTGGATTCTGCATTGGTCTCATTAGCCTTGGGGGGGCCTGTGCTTTGTTCGATGGTAGTCTGCTCATAACACACACAGACCTATAACAAATAATGAAAGTTCCCTACAAAACTTCTTTGAAAAAGTCAATCAATACTTGCTGCCAACTTCATTTTCAGTGTGCATTTCTCGGTAATGCTCTAAATCAGGTGTTTGGAATGCAGTAAACAGCTGGTTCCAGCTTCAGTTTGAGAGCCCTCTGGTTTTGCCTCAATGGCTTTGTAATTAATCAAGCGTATCTCTGCTGGAGGCTTGTTCTATTCCAAATACTGCGCTCAAAGGGACTCCCAGCACATCTGCCCGGCCCTCGTTTTGCACATATGCAACACAAAAAAGATATTTTAAATCTAATTATCACTTACCACACAACCTGACACAAACACAAATCCAATCTCCATTCTAAAAACAGTGAGAGCCTATTTCTCTACACACACAAGAGATCATTATTGGCGCTCTACAAGTCCATCATTAATCCAAACTGCAGCAATTATTAAAGTACATTCCCTAAAGCTTCCTTGTCTATTGCACTGTGTAATACCATGAAAGAATACAATGTTCTTCTACAGTATCGGGAATTTGTTTGTTGTTTCCATTTGACTCCAAGGTACACCTGCACTATATACAGTGTATATATATATATATATATATATATATATACAGGGCAGCTGATAGGGGGAACCACCAGTCCTCTTGTAGGGGGCCCGAGCGTCCAGGTGGGCCCACACAGGGAGGGGGATTAGTGATGAACAACATTTACAGAAATCTTCCTACAGCACCTGAAAGCTGATCTCTCCCCCTCTCCCTGCTGCCAGCTTTTATCTACTGAGTAAGAGACAGTTGTCCCTCACTAATCCCCCTCCCTGTGTGCCCCCCCCCCTCTCCCAACCCTGGCTCAAATGTTAGCTCTGCTCCTGAGTTTGTTATCACTTTAGGTTTGTTTCTCTCCCTGCAGTTCTTCCTATACTCCTTTGTCCCAGCCCAGTGAGTTATGTTGTATTTGTGTCTGCTGGTAATGATTTTATTGTATTTTTTAGTCAAAATATAGATTTCATGTTTTCTTGGGGGGGGGTTGTCAGGTAGTCTGTAGGGGGCCCCACGATTTCTATCAGCAGCCCTGTATACATATGTATATATATATATATATATATATATATATATATATATATATAAAAAATAGTGTATATATATATATATATATATATATATATATATATATATATATACAGGGCCACTGATAGGGGGGACCACCAGTCCTCTTGTAGGGGGCCTGAGCGCACAGGGGGGCCCACACAGGGAGGAAGATTAGTGATGAACGACATTTACAAAAATCTTCCTCCAGCACATGAAAGCTGATCTCTCCCCCTCTCCCTGCTGCCAGGTTTTATCGACTGAGTAAGAGACACTTGTCCCTCACTAATCACCCTCCCTATGTGCCCCCCCCCCAACCCTGGCTCAAATGTTAGCTCTGCTCCTGAGTTTGTTATCGCTGTAGGTTTGTTTCTCTCCCTGAAGTTCTTCCTATACTCCTTGTCCCAGCCCAGTGAGTTATGTTGTATTTGTGTCTGCTGGTAATGATTTTATTATATTTTTATCGAAATATAGATTTCATGTTTTCTTGGGGAGGGGGCCCTGTCAGGTAGTCCGTAGGGGGCCCCACGCACTATTTCTATCAGCAGCCCTGTATATATATATATATATATATATATATATATACACACACACACTCATCTGCCACTTTATTAGGTACACCTTGCAGTTGCTAGTACCCGTTTGGACCCCCTTTTGCCCTCAGAATTGTCTTAAAGCGTTACTAAACCCACAAAAGTAAAATCAGTCTGTATATGCAGTAAAACATGCTTGGTATACTCATTGTGGAACCTAAGGGGTTAATCCTCTGCATTGTGTATAAAGGCTGTTTGATCCTGTCTTCTCTGATCCTTCTCTTCTTTCACTGTTTCCATAAAAGATCCTGATATTTACAGAGCCAGGGGACACGCTAGCAGTTTGGTGTGTATTGCTAGAGAGTTTTTTCTTTTTTTCTTGGGAGAGAGCATGTGATCAGCACAGGGCCAATCAGAACTGTCCAGACAGAGGGTCAGGGGAGAATGAAAACTCCTCCTACAAGCTTTGCTAGAAACTGATATAAGTCACAAGACTGCTATATACTGCTGATGAGAAAAGGTATTTAGCAGTTTATATTTACTAAAATAATTGCATTTCCATGTTCTGTGTACTGTGGGAGACCAGAGATAGCGAATGCAGGCTCCTGGATTTAGTAACACTTTAATTTCCTCAATTCTTCATGGCATAGATTCAACAAGGTGTTGGAAACATCCCTGAGAGATTTTGGTCCATAGTGACATGATAGCATCACACAGTTGCTGAAGATTTGTCAGCTGCACATCCATGATGAGAATCTCCCATTCCACAACATCCCAAAGGTGCTCTATTGGATGAGATCTGGTGTGAAGGCCATTGGAGTACAGGGACCTGGTCAAAATTTGATTTTTAAAAAAAATTTTGGGGAATGTTATATATCAGAATGTGAAAAATATTGTTTTTTTTTTTCACAATTGTCGCTCTTTTTTTCAAAAATTTAAAATCGTACAGGTGATCAAATACCACCAAAAGAAATCTCTATTTGTGGGAAAAAGGGACATCAATTTCATTTGGGTACAGCATTGCACGACTGCGCAATTGTCCGTTAAAATAACGCAGTGCGAAATTGCAAAATATGGCCTGGTCAGGAAGGGGGTAAAATCTTCCGGTCTTAAAGTGGATAAAAAATACGCTCATTGAGAATTTTTTTGTCAAAGACATGTAGCTAAATACATTTTGGCCTAAATATATGACAAAAATTGAATATATTGGATATTTTTTAACAGTCAAAGTAGAAAATGTAAATTTTTCTCAAAATTTTTGCTATTTTTTTTATTAATATCGCAAAAAATAGAGGTGATCAAATACCACCAAAAGAAAGCTCTGTTTGTGGGAAAAAAAGGACGTAAATATTGTTTGGGTACAGCATTGCATGACCGCGCAATTGTCTGTTAAATTCACGCAGTGCCAAGTTGAAAAAAGTGGCCTGGTCATTGAGCAGCAAAATCTTCCGGGGCTAAAGTGGTTAATAAAAGTAAAAAAAAATGTACAAATATGACTATGTTTGCATTGTTTTTTCCTGTACTTACCTATACAAAAACTCAATAAAAAATTATTGAAACAAAAGAAAAAAAACATTCCCAGTTGGGGTGTCTCTGGTTGCTGGACAATGCCCTAGACCAGTGATGGCGAACCTTGGCACCCCAGATGTGTTGGAACTACATTGCCCATGATGCTCAACTACACTGCAGAGTGCATGGGCATCATGGGAAATGTAATTCCAAAACTTCTGGAGTGCCAAGGTTCGCCATCACTGCCCTAGACCTTCATTGCTCCCGTCCTATCGGGTTCACCTTTATATAGTTACATGTTAAAACTGATATGCTTGCTGTAATCCCTTACAAACTGTTAAGAATTTGTACAAATTTGACTATGTTTGCATTGTTTATTCCTGTATTCATACGAAAACTCAATACAAAATTATTGAAACAAAAAGTAAAAAAAAAAAAAAAAAAACATAACGCTCTATTTAGCAACCAAAAATTCTGCATTGACCTACATGACGGTGCTGTTTAGGACACAGCCTCCTTCAGAGAAGGGTTAATTCACCAATGACGCAGGACGCTCTGTACAGAACAGGCCTCACTGTCTCTATGCTCTGCTGCACTGATCTTCAGCATTGCTAAGGAGTAAATGAAGATAGAGAGAATGGGCATTTTTCATAAAAATACAATTTACAATTATGGCTCCAGTCATTTACCGGGCTATTAACATTCATCAAGGTCAATAAGGACACACTGGCGTTAGTTCTATTGCCTTCCCATTGCAAGAGTTCTATTATTCCCCTGCAGCTTGCTTATTCATTTGGTACTTACTTTAAACCTTCAACTTGTTTTACTGATTCCAGTCACAATGGGGTCATCGGCATTGTTCATTCTTCATAAAAAATATGGTTTTTGGGAAATGTCTGCAGTGTTGGGTGTTTAAACAGTAAGAACTTAATTAGGTAAAATAATATATATGTGGGCGTTTCCGTGGGGTAGAGCCCTGGATCCAACGGGTTATGTAGATCCGCATGCACTCGGGCAGCACCTGAGAGGAGAAGCGGCTCTGTAGAAATATGGAGAAGAACAAGGTGCCTCTAAGTGGAATATAGGCCATTTATTGTAGCATAGAAGGATTAAAACAACTTACAAGAAGTTGAAATCAAAACAGCATGTCTTAGAATCCGGAGGAGCCGATGCTCAGTAATCCAGTGTCCGGGAGACTGCTTCATGTGTCGGTATGCACACAGCGGGGTATGGCTTCTGGTAACCATGCTGGAACTCACGCAGCTGATAGTCAAAAGCGGGTGGGCGGTAACATGTTTCGGAGCATGTGTAGCTCCTTCATTCGACCTCATGATCTGATGAAGTAGCTACGCATGCTCTGAAACATGTATCCGCCCACCCGCTTTTGACTAGCAGCTGCGTGAGTTCCAGCATGGTTACCAGAAGCCATACCCCGCTGTGTGCATACCGACACATGAAGCAGTCTCCCGGACACTGGATTACTGAGCATTGGCTCCTCCGGTGTCTAAGCCCCCGTTCACACTAAGGCGACCTGTGAGGCGACCTGGTCACCTCACAGGTCGCCGTAGGTCGCCTCCCATAGGGAAGCTGCGGACCCGTTCTAATAGGAGCGACACAAGTCGCTGCGACTTAGAAAAAGGGTCCGGAGCTTCTTTGGGGGCGACCAGGAGGCGACCGCCATAGACTTCAATGTTATGAAGTCCGTGGCGGCCGCTCCGAGGTCGAGGCACGCTGCTCGCACCGCGACCTCGGAGGTCGCGGTGCGAAGTAGCGTCGCTTGCATGTGAACAGGGGCTAAGACATGCTGTTTTGATTTCAACTTCTTGTAAGTTGTTTTAATCCTTCTATGCTCCAATAAATGGCCTATATTGCACTTAGAGGCGCCTTGTTCTTCTCCAAGAACTCAATTAGAACTGTGGTTGGGGGCAGGAAAAACATGAGGATAAGCATAGAGGTCTGCCTATTGGTCTAGCTAAAAGCTCTAGGCGCCCAATTAAAAGAATAGTTGTGAGGATTTATTCTGTTTTAAGATAACTAGCAGATGGGAGTGTTCACATGCACATTGATGTGATGATTCATGGGTGACAAGCGAATGGGGCCGCACCACAATCTCCCACACACCGCCTATAATGTACGTGGTTGTGCCTGGAAGTGTGGCATTTATAATGTTACAACAAGTTGTGAGGAGGTGAAACTGTCTGTTTACCATGTTTTTATGACCCCCCCCCCCCTCCTCCCCCCAACTATCCTCTCTTGAGATGCAAAGGCAGAAGGCAGGGATGTTCACATGCCAAAGCCACAGAAAAAATACCCCCCTTGTCATGTTCAGCAGCCAGTAACATCACCGAACACAACCAATTCAAGTGAATGGGGCAACACCGCAACCAACTTCCAACCACCTCGCAACAGCATGCAACGCCCATGGTTGTGGTGTGGTGGTGCAATGACGGGGTTAAAATAAACAGTGAGAAGACATGTGAGAGTATAACTAGGGGTGTTTACAATGGTCAGTTTTTATTCACTTATGCAAAAGCTTTATCCCAACCTTTATCTAATACTACCCTCTCCCCAGATTGACAATGCTGCTGTCCAGAGGTATCTCTGATGCTCCTCCATCCAGAGTGGAGACACCTGAAGGCGGGAAGTGTGTTACTGGCCAGATTACAATGAGAAAATAAAGAAAAAAAAATTAAAACAAGAATGCAGCTCTGCTCTGCCCTTCAGCCTGGACTGGGTTACTACTGTCGCTGCTGCTGAAGCCCCACACCTTTACTTCCCCTCTTTGGCCCCCAGAGACCTAGAGCAGCTATGTGAGGAGAGAGAGGGTGGCTGTTGTGAGCATGCTCCGAAAACCGGTAACCGCCCATTCTATCACCCATTCCTCGTCTACGGCCGCACAGTCTTTCTGATTGGTTTAGGCTGCTGGCAGCTTCCACAATTGGTACACGGTGAATTAGGAAGGACACCGGGTCATGACGCTCCACTTTTTGCTTTTATATAAGTCTTGATATAAGCTTAATAAATTTGTTATTACTGCTTCACTGAGTGGCGCCTTCTCTTTACTTTGCTTACATGTGGGATTTCGCTTCGGCCCTGTAAGAGCTGCCCTCGATAATAGCACTAACACTGGGCTTTTGGAACATTCACCATCAGTCTGATTAACATCTCACCTATCAAGACTGTCTGGAACAAAGGACCCATCCCCCAGCAAGAGCACCCATTCTTTTTCCTTCCCCAGGCAAAAAATGGTTCTCAACTAATTTGGTGGTGAGAGTCCACTGGCCTCAACCTTCTGCTCACTGTTTAACTGGACATTTTTACCGGTGTGGGGCACTTATACCCAATTTTGAGGGACTCTTGCTCCAATGCCAAATTTTAGACCACAACACACTGGACAGTGGGAGAGGGTTGGATAGAGATTAATGGACCCGTGAGTCTTGCATGGGGGGGGGGGGGGAGGGTTAATTTTAATACTGCTTTAAGGAAGAAGAGACAATGTTTAAGGCATGCCTGCTCTCAATGTACTCATTGATTTATATATTATATATATATATATAAATATATATATATGTATATATATAATATATATATATATATATATATATATATATATATATATATATATATATATATATATATATATACATATATATATATATATATATATATATATATATATATATATATATTTGGGAGCTTAAAGCTAAGGACAACACTCAGCATAGCGGCCTTATTTTGGCAGTGTGTCTTTACATATATTTGAAGATGTCACAAAAATCCTTTTCTAAGGCAAATTTATGAACCAGCTTAGATTTCCTTTTTAGCTGACTAGCTGCTAAGTATGCAGGGGAATTACTTGCATTGTTCAGGAAAGTCAAAATGTGTCTTCTTATATTGTGTTGAATATTGCATCCTAATATCTGTGCCATATTTTACAATTTCTGTCCACCTAGGAATTCTGGGTGTTCTTGCCCACCTACTCACCATCATTTATAGTAAATAAAAAACCCAGAAATAAGGGAAAGAGTGGACCCCCTCATAATGGCCAAAGCAGATTAGCAAACCCAGGAACACCTATGCCTGTTGGATCCCTCTAGAAGTTGGAAATCACTGTGGTAGGTATCCCTACTATTCCAGTAGCTTCTTAGTGCCGTGACAAGCAGATGCCTTGCTGTATTCTGAACACAGGACGTAGGCCACTTGGCCCGGGTGCCATTTATTTTCTCAATGAATAGAAAACATTCTCTGACGGTAAGGGGTGGAGAGTGTGATGTCTCTCTACCTTGTCCAATCAGAGAACCCTTTGCATTAATTGATAAAATGCAAAGCATTCTTTGAACAGCGTATAACACAAAATTAGCTGCACTTAGTCATAAACTGCTCACATACACATTAGATGCCAGCACAAGTATGCAGGAATAGTAGCATAAAAGATACAGGTATTACAAAGAGTGCAGCGCTGGTAAATCCCTTACTCCATTAGTTAACAAGTAACCATCAAAGTTTGTTGCTAGTAGATGTTGTGAGAGGAAGAGGGAGTGTCCAGAAAGGAGCCGTCACCAACACCCATTCACACTGCCTCTTACCCCTTGGTGTGGACCCCCAAGCCTGGAAGGTCATACAGGCACCGTTGTAATAATCCTGGAGCAAGCTGCTGGATCAAATGGTCAACTTCTCCCAAAAGTAATTCCCCACAACGTTCTCCCCAGTCTCACATGATGTAAAGATATAAAAGGGGGCATATCATGGCGTAGTATGTTCAAATCGAAAGTTTATTAGGCAAGAATAAGTTACACTCACTTGAGTAACTTGAGTAAGTAAAATCACGCCTTATACATAAAACTTTCTGTTTCAAGCTGATAAGATGGCCGCCACATCTGGGAGCGCAATGACGTCACGCGCCGCCACTCCTCCCTAATCGTTTCGTCAGCCATGACGTTGTCAGGCTTACCTCGTGTGTTCAGAATGCAGCAGGGCAGCTGCTCAGTGTGGAACATGGAAGCTAGTGGAGACCATTGGAGTAGAGGTGCCTGCTTCAGTAATTTTTTCGGTTCTAGAGGAATCCCACAGGTAGGGTATATGCATAATTACTATGGTAAAAGTTGGATCAATGTATAAAAAATTACAAAACTGGAATTCTTCAACACTTACCAATAACTGAAATATTGCTTTTTGAGTTAACCCTTTAATTACCAATTAAATTGGACAATGAACGAAAAAATATTCTCCAAACCAAACTGAGAATGGAAACTCTACAGCATTTACTTATGAGGTTCATGGAGCTTACTGACGTTTTTTAGGTCTAATAGGAGCATCAAAAGATTAAAATTAAAAACACTAGCACGTGTTATTCTTTGACAGTGCCACTAATCAGTGAATTATGGTTTTACTATATTAAAACAGAGAGTATTTACATGTAATCACTTCCATCACAGATATAAAAAAGAAGAGGTTTAATTTTCACTGGATTATACAAATCTCATGCCCCTATAGACAACCGTGCATCAAGAAAAGCTGATTTTCTAGCACAGGCACAGCCTAAAACACAGAGCCATTTATTCCTGCTGGTATACAGCTCTTTCCAGCTAGTTATTGCTCATCAATGAAAGATACAGAAGCAGCAATTCATACTGAGTAAGGCTCGAGGTGCCACCTGATTGCATTGCATTCCCAATATTTGAGTTCTAAAACTTTTTAGTAACTTTGGCCTACCCCATCATAACTTTAAAGTACTATTAAAGTGGTTATAAAGCCCCTTCTGTGCTGTAGCTTCCCCTAGACCCCCCCCTCCTTTTTCATACCTGAACCGGATTCGATCCAGCGATGTGCACAAGTGACTCCAGCCGCTGTCTCTCTCCTCATTGGACAGAATGACATTCATGAAATCTGTCAATCAATTTTAGTGACATGGGGGTGAGGGGCGGGGGCAAGTCCAGTTGTGTGTGTCAATGGATGCAGCAATGGGACTTGGGAGCGAGCCCACACGGATGCCCCCAGGGGAATCGCTTTCTGTGGAGGCACTCGATGAAGAGGAGGAAGAGGAGGGGCCAGGAGCGCTGGCAGGGCACCCCAGAGGAAGAGAATTGAGGCTGCTCTGTGCAAAATGATTGCAAAGAGCAGGTAAGTATAGGCATATTTGTTATTTTAAATTGGATATAAACCCCATTCATGAAATCTGACCTTTAAACCCTCATCTTTTTTTAGTTTAACACATTGAGCACAACAACATAAACATTCAGCAGTAAACTATTATTAACATTCTTACCCTAGCACTTGCAGATTACAACTTTTAATGCTGTTGTCTCCTTCTCTCTAAGTGCTACTTCTCTGAACTTCCTGTCTTCACAGGAAAGAGTTAACAGTGGATAGTACAGTCTCAATTCAGTCTGTTAAGATGGAGTAGAAAGGGGGAGGAGGGGGAGGGAAGAGTAGGGGAGTGCCTTGAAATCCTAGGCTATGGGGCCGTGCGCCTCTATTGATGCACACAGTGTAGGGAGGCAAAACTCCAGTCCCTGCATGCAACAGTGGCTCCATAAGATGCTACAATAGAAAATAGCAACCCTAAAACAGGAAACCTGGGGCAGCGGTCATGACACCAGCTTAAACTGGAACATAGGCAAGGATTAATAGATAAAGAAGCTGCATACTTACTATGTGAATAAATCAGCGGTTCAAAGTGCTAAAACATGTGAATGGCTGTACTATTTAAAGGGAATGCATGTGATTGCTAAACCTCCAAGATCTGCTTTGCGGATATTTGTCCCTAAACACAGAGGGTACTAAATGTGAGTACTACAAAGAATATTTTTGAAGCTGTATTCTATATATTACAGCTTCTTGCTGTCTTTAATTTCAATGAAATTGACCAAACATAGCCATAGCCAATGGTCTATGATGTCACCACCATCCCCGCCCCTTCCCTTATATAGCTGGCGACAGCTCAGGGTGCTGCCATTCAGTTATAAGTATTGTCAGCATCATGTATGGCAGGCATCCTGACTGATGATGGAAGAGGGTCATTTTAAGGGACTTAAAACACGTTTTTTTTTATTAAAGGGCTTGTCAAATGTATGGGTCCCTTTATTTCTGAGTTACAATTCTTTTTTTTGGGGAATGAGTAGGGTTACTATGTAACCCATACTTATTCACATGGGGTGGTGGGTGGACTTGTCTTCTGCTACAGGAGGCAAGCAGGACTGAAATGCAAAATGGATGGGAAAAAAAATTATTCCATATTGTAAAACAGTGGTCCTCAACTCCGGTCCTCAGGGCCCACTAACAGGCCAGATTTTAAGTATTACCTTGGGGAGATGCAGACTAGAATACTGCAATCACTGAGCAGCAAATTATATCACCTGTGATGTATTACAGTTATCGTGCAAACCTGGCCTGTTAGTGTGCCCTGTAGGCCAGGGTTGAGGACCACTGTTGTAAAACATGGCAATTGCATTTGATACACTGTGCTTTCACCGAAAGAAGGGCTTCTTTACATTAGCGGTAACTCTCTGAAGTACAGTTTTGGTTTTGTGTGTTTTTTTTAACCCCTAAACGCCTGTACCACCATGGAGAGTTGCTGTTAGAAATCACTGGATCCCATACTGCCTACCTAACAGGGTCCAGCTCCCTACACCCTCCGGAAAATATCAAATTATATTTTTACTAAAAATACACTAAAACCATTATTATATGACATATTTACTGCCCCCCTCCTCTGCTCCGCACCCTGAAAAATCTCCTTGTATTCCCACAGCAGCTGTCGGTAGGAGAGGAGGGAAGCTAACCAAGCTGTGGGGAAAGGGGGTGCATAGAGGGGCCCAGAAAACAGATGGGTAGGGCGCAGATGCTGGGAATGATCTCCCTGAAGCACATCTGAAGGGAAGGAGTGGAGGAGAAGCTGACAGCACTGCAGGGGAAGGCAGAAGAGGATAGGTGTCTGCAGTAAGGTAGTACAGTTGGCCCTCCTGCTCAATAGGTGCCTGCCCCCCCCCCCTTTTGAACTGATGGGATCTGGGCACAGTACAGGAGGGCTGGCTGTACTGCCTTATCAGTGGCCCCTGCCACCATGCTATGTTTCACATGAATGGGTCATGTTCAGTGGGCAGTGCTGCCTACCAGACACAAAGGGGGTGGGGGATCATTTCTGCAACACGAGTCTATACCCTATAAACTTTTGTGTGAAATATTTGTAACACTCAACTCAGTGCCAGTATGCACTAAATATTAGATAAGAGTCAATCCATATATCAAACATTAAAATAGCTGCCACTAAAACAATACAATATGCAAAAACAAATAGCGTTATAAACAATAAAACTGTCAACAGTCTCTGTAGTTGACCACTGTTCGTGTTTTATTCACCCAAGTTCATAAGAACACCCAGTGAATGTGTGCAAGAAGGGCTCTGGTGAACTAAATCTATTACCTCAAGCCCTTGTAATGCATCCACCAATCACCGGACTGTCACCACGTGAGTCCCACTCCCTTTACATAGTTACATAGTAGGTGAGGTTGAATAAAGACAATAGTCCATCCAGTTCAACCTGTGTAGGTGTGTGTGGCTGTAATCATCTCACATAGCCCTGAATGTTCTGATCCTTGAGACATGGGTGTAGGAACCGGGGGGGACGGGGGGGACACATCCCCCCCAGGAAATAATGTGGGGGGGACAGGTATGGTGAAATCCCCCCCCCCCCAGTTTAGTGGGGTTTACGACCCAGAAAGGCGCCGATTGGCTGCCTTCTGGGGGCGTAACCTGGGCGCAGGAAAGAGCGCTTGGCCACCCCCACCTTCGTGATGTCCTGGATGATGATTGGTCCAGTCTCCAGCCTGGACCAATCATCATCCAGGACATCCGATCGCTGACGTCGCAATGGGGGCGGTGCCGGTGCGTGTGTCAGTCACTCACCGTCACCGCTGCTCACCTTCCCGCCGCAGAGAAGAGGACGAGGGAGAAGCCGTTCACCTTCCCGCCGCCGCCGATAGCCGAGCCGCCGCCGCCGCCAGGTAAGTGCATTTGGTTGAAGGGAGCACGCACGCTGGTCTCTGCATTGATTGGGGGACAATGCTGTGGCACTCTGCAATCATTGGGGTACAATGCTGACTGTGGCACTCTGCAATCATTGGGGTACAATGCTGTGGGCACTCTGCAATCATTGGGGTACAATGCTGTGGGCACTCTGCAATCATTGGGGCACAATGCTGTGGGCACTCTGCAATCATTGGGGTACAATGCTGTGGGCACTCTGCAATCATTGGGGTACAATGCTGTGGGCACTCTGCAATCATTGGGGTACAATGCTGTGGGCACTCTGCAATCACTGGGGTACAATGCTGTGGGCACTCTGCAATCATTGGGGTACAATGCTGTGGCACTCTGCAATCATTGGGGTACAATGCTGTGGGCACTCTGCAATCATTGGGGTACAATGCTGTGGGCACTATGCAATCATTGGGGTACAATGCTGTGGGCACTCTGCAATCATTGGGGTACAATGCTGGTGGCACTCTGCAGTGATTGGGGACAATGCTGTGGCGCTCTGCAGTGATTGGGGACAATGCTGTGGCGCTCTGCATTGAAAGGGGCTCGCGCGCTGAACTCTGCATTGATGGGGGCACGGAAAAGCATATACCTGGCGAGTAAAAATGCTGTCCCCCCCAGATTTGTGTGGGTTCCTACACCCTTGCCTTGAGATGTACGTCTAAGAGTCTTTTGAAAGCCACCATACTTCCCGCAGAAACCACCTCTTGTGGTAGAGAATTCCGTAATCTTGTAGCCCTAACAGTAAAGAATCCCCCACGTTGCCTGAGGTTAAAACGCTTCTCCTCTAATCGCATTGTATGCCCTCGAGTCCTCATGCAATCCCTTCGACTGAACAGCTTTTTTTCTAAGCTGAGATCCTCATTGAGATATTTATAAATTGCTATCATGTCCCCCCTTCGGCGTCTCTTCTCCAGGGAGAATAAATCAAGCGATTGCAGACGCTCTTCATAATTAAGGTCCTCCAATCCCCTAATGAGTTTAGTTGCCCTTCTCTGGACTCTCTCCAGCTCCAATACATCCCTCCTGAGGACTGGCGACCAGAACTGGACAGAATACTTCAGATGCGGTCGGACCTTCTGGAGTTTAAACTCACCAGAAATGCTTCAGAAACCTTTATTTACAGTGTTGTCCTTCCCTCTCCAGGGGATGGTGTCACCCATGCTGGGAACACTACAGGAGTCACTAATCTTACATGAGAAAAATACTCCACATAGCGTAATCCTATTAAAGTAAGCTTTTATTAAAACCTCCCCATTTAAAAATGCACTTACAAACAACAATGGTACACACACATTTTCATATCAACATCTTAGCTTAATCCACTAATCAGATATAACGTCTCAACCACGCTGATGCCTGCTCTGTGACTCCTCGCCGTCACTGTCGGTGGCGGGCTGATGTCACTTATGTCGCCCGGAAGATGTTGATATGAAAATGTGTGTATACCATTGTTGTTTGTAAGTGCAATTTTAAAGGGGGAGGTTTTAATAAAAGATTACTTGAATGGGATTACGCTATGTGGAGTTTTTTCTTGTGATAAGAATAATGACTCCGGGAGTGTTCCCAGCACGAGTGACACCATCCCCTGGAAAACACTGTAAATAAAGGAGTTTAAACTCTTAAGGGAATGGGGCTCACAGGGTGACTTTCTGGTGATTGGTGGATGGATTACAAGGACTTGAGGATTTCGTTCCCCAGAGCCTTTTCTTGCACACACTCACTAGGTGTTCTTACGAACTTGTGTGAACAACACATGAATACCGGTCAACTTCAGAGACTGTTGATGGAGTGTTAGGGTTTTTATTGTTTATAACACTATTTGTTTTTGCATGTCTACACCCTGTATAGATTGTTTGCAGCTTGGGAAGGGGGAAGGGGCATTTGGTTGGTGGTAAAACATGGCTCAACTACCTGTTTTACTTTAGTGTAAAGTAGGTTTAAATGTCATCCAGTTAAGGTCAACATCTACATCAACCTTCTAGAGCAAGGGGTGTCAAACTCCACTTCCATCGCGGGCCACATCAGCTTTATGGTTTCCCTCAAAGGGCCGGTTATATCTGTAAGATTAGATGTCCAGAGCACCCCAAGCCCCCTTACACCCTTACATCACAATGCATCCCCTTACCAGAGGGTGGATCTAGGAAGAATTGCAGGGTCTGGAGGAGAACCAGAGAAGGGCTGGAGTCAGTTTCCAAAGTCTGCTGAATGCTGAGACCAGGGGAGGCAGAGACAAGGTGGTGTTGCGGCTGCACAGAGAGGTGCAGGATCTGTAGAAGTAGTTCTGCCCTCCTCCCTGATGCGGACTGCTGAGGAGGAGGGGGGGGCAAAGACGAACCTTTTTTGCAGCTGCACAGAGTATTGCAGGATCTGGCAAAGGAGTCCTCTCTGCTGCCGACTACAGAGAAAAGGTGGGGGCAGAGACAAGGGGGCTGCCACAGCTGCATGAGAGGTGCGAGGGCCACATGAAATGGCCTGGGGGGCCGCATTCGGCCCACGGGCCTTGTGTTTGACACCTGTGTTCTAGAGGCTTCCAGCAACTTGAAGACCTCCAGCAGGTGTTATACGAATCCTTCTTATGTTCAAGAAGCAGAATATTTATAGGCTCATGTTGGCTGATATGAGGCAGGTGAAGCACACAGCCGCCATAACCGTGCAGACTGACACTGATTAAGTGTTGTTAATTCTACTGCTGCCAACTCTACATCAAGTCCTTGGCACCTGTTGGCAATGGTTTATAAGGCTTGAATCTGGTTCTTAAAAAAAATGATAATAATAATCCATCATTATCTACAATTTATATATATATATATATTTTTTTTAACTAGTTCTTCTTCTTCTTTTTTTTCTTTTTTAGCTTTATTCCACTTTAAATGATGCTATCATTTATAACTAGAGCTCTTCATACTTACATTTGATCAGTGATGAATATGTGCTCCGATAAGTTATTACAAGGCCAACTGCAAAAATGCATTAGCCATAAATGTTTTACAGAAGATGTTGTGACAAGCCTTTTATATACTCTGTTATGAGATGTGGATATTGCTTTGAACAATATATGCTCATATTTAATACATGAACCTGAGGGGGCAACTATAACTCTACTTATAGCCCCCCGCAGGCAAAGGCGAGCGTATCTCATCGAACCGCAACACTCTAGCTCGACATCCGCAGTGTCAGACGCTGAAACTAGAGTAATGATAGAATCTAATGTGCTCTCCATAGAGTTTCATGCACAAAAACATCCTGTTATCATCCCGCCGTCTTCCACTACTGGTTGTTTATGCTTTAATTATGCCTGACTCTTGAAATTAATAAAACAGAGGCTCTTAATTAATATGCATTGTGGCTCAAAGTGTGTCTGGTTATGAAGTACATATGATTCCACTGAACTCCTGTCAACTTAACAGATGAGCCCCAGGAATCCAAAGTCTAAAAATTATCCGTAATGAAGAATTCATGCAAATTAACCCCTGACTTTCCTTCCGGTAGAGCAGCAAAATACATGTTTGATCATTTATGCCTTGCCAGTTTCTTCTAGCAAAGTGTTAATATGTGAAGCATAATACCCTACAAAAAATATCATCTTAAACTGGATATTCAAATGACTAATTCTGCTCTGCTCTGCTTTTAATTGTAGTAGGATTTCGCCAAGATTGCAGATTTAGAGCAGTAATAGAATCCAGCGCTTAGAAACTGGATGACTGATGCATTTAATATGTGGTGTGTAAATGAAACAGAGTCTATAGAACTTGCTTGATATATTAGTTCCTATCTTACAGCACTTTTGTCTCTGTAATTTAAACTATGGTCCTTCAAACTGGCTGTGAGTCAGATGGCTATACTAAGAAACAATGTCATATCTATATTTGCGGTTGACAGGCATAGTTATTATCAATAAACATTTGGGAAAACGCCATTATTTCTGAATGGCATGCAATACCCATAGGCGTAAGATTAATTGAGCATCTACCCTCAAGAAGGTAATTTCAGATCTGCTGTTAAGGAATGGCTTGGATGGCGGGTATCTCCCAGCAGTCAACAGATTCCAGTAATCAGTCTCTACCTGATGCTGACTGCTTTGAGGGTATTTAGACC
The DNA here is from genome assembly GCF_965119305.1 of Pelophylax lessonae. NCBI lineage: Eukaryota > Metazoa > Chordata > Amphibia > Anura > Ranidae > Pelophylax > Pelophylax lessonae. The sequence continues at coordinate 46,704,066 of NC_138771.1, forward strand.
CTCCTCTAAAACGTGCGTCAGTGTTTCGCTTGCTGCCAGATACTGCTTGCCGTATCATTTTCCTACTCTTGATCATGCTCTCTGTGTCACTAGCAATTGTGGGTTCCCATAACATTTTTTTCCAAGGATCACACAAGCTGTAGGTCATTCCAAAAAGTGGACACCATGGCAGGATCGTCCATATATGTAACAGTTTAATGCTACATGAGGGTTAAATCCAACATAACGAAGCCACTATCAATATGGTTATGACAAAGGCTAGTGTGGCTACAGCATGTTAGCGGGTCTGTTATGTTAGATTTTACCTTGGTGTGACAATAAATTGTTACATATATTGAAGGTCCTACCGTGATGCCAACTTTTTTGATGGAATTGTTACTGGATGACCCACAGGAGCAACAGTATGAGTGGAGGCATCCCTCATTTGTGGGATTCGGTGATGTGGTTGAGCACAGCCCACTTTGGTATTGCTGGTATCCTACAAGCTTTGCCCCACTGGCTAAGTATAAGGTGATCAGACAGGAACATAATCCCTAGCCCAGCAGAGCTAAGAACAGTCATTATAAAGGCAATTGGTTGACAAAAAACATATGAAAGCACACATCAAGCTTATATTGAAATCGTCACAACTGAACAGGATACTGAAGTGCCAAATGGAATTAACCAAAGGAAAGTTTTTTGCTTATGTCATGTCACGCTGCATGAGCTGGGTGTGAGTCTTTTACTATATGACCAGTAGGTGAAGCTTTACTGTATATTCTCTATTATATGCCCATCATCAAATCTGTTTCAAAAGGAAATGCCTGCAACCAGTCAATATCCTTTGTTAGAGGGATCAGTCTGGTACAGCTACTGTCTGGTCATAATGCCCATCTGGTTCTAATGAAACATAATGCAACTAACTTGAGCTTGGGCATTAGGTTCCTAAAATAAATAAGGCACCATTAGATTGAAATTCATAGGACTGGTAGTATGGCATGGCACAAATCGGGTAGGGCTGTTTCCTGTACCCCATAGCATTAATTTACCTTTTTCTTTGCTATTTTCCTACCTTGTCCTTAGCATTTTGAACATTTGCTGATTATGGGGATCCCTAGCTAAAACACTCATAAAAACACCCAAAAGTAGAGTTTTTTTAAGCTATTGTAAGAATTTTTCACATACATTATATTACAGACACAACAAAACTCCATCTACCCCGTCCCCATTTCATCAAATCCCAAATCTTGTTCAAAACGTGCACAACCCCATAGAGAGATAAAAAATGGAAAACGGGTACAAACATGTATGACTAACTGGACTCCACTTGCATCGTCACCTTAAAGCACATCTTGACAACCAAGAACCGTGGTGCAACTACTCAAGTGGCCATAAGTCAGTCATGTCGGTATCTTTCCACTTAGATATTTAATACATACTTTAAAAAATCCCTGTTGAGTATCTCTGTGGAAAACACTAATTGGCAACACTACTTGGCTTTTTTCAGGTGACCCAACTCACCTACAGTATATAACCCAATGGTTTGCACTGCAACTGTCATGCAGACACATCCCAACCTCGGAAACCCATTGCAAAGTGATACATTGCCAAGAGCAGTGCTTTAAGTGGGCCGGTATGCACTGGTACTCAGTACCGCCACTTTCAAATATGGCTCTTGAGCATACCGCCACCTTTCCGTGCGCCTTAGCGTACCAGTACGCTCATTTTAGACATCTGCGCCCTCAATTGCCCGCCCCCCAAGAATATTTCCCACTCCAGAGCCAGACCAGTCACCACCAGTGAGTGCCCCTGGTCCGGAGTCCCAGCCCAGGCCGGGGGGGGGGTGCTCTGTGGGGACCCTGATGTGGGGTGGGGTGGGGCAAAAAAATTTATAGGCTATAATAGAGTACCGGCACCTCTTTTGGGCCACTTAAAGCACTGGCCAAGAGCATGTGGGTGGGGTCTACTGCACCCTTGCACATGGGGTAACACCTTGCCTGAGGGTGTATTCACCAATGCCCGGGACCAGGCGGAGGCAGTGTTCATGTGAGAAATAAAACATTAAGGCAGTCCCCGACTAAGCTAACTGTGCAGCAGTAATATACAGAGTTCATCCGTGTGATGTTTCGTCCCATGTCACTACACACTTGTAACTGATGTATGTTTTCCTTAGGAAGGACGTGCAGAGTCTTCCCCAACTCCACCAGTCCAATGTACCTCTGTCACCTAGCCCGGTACCATGCCAAAGGACTGGTTGCTGTAGCTGTACTTTCTTCAGTTACCCATGACAACTACCTCCTCTTCCTTGCTTTGTGAATTAACCTTTTGTACTGGTGTTACACATACCCTATAGTGCTGTTATGGGCCCAGGTTTTGAGTTCCTGGAGTGGACCACAGGTTCTTCTTCAATAGTTCCCATTCCTTCTCCCAAAGGACCTGTACCTCTCCCCTTTATAATACATGGGAAAAGAGGCTTGGACCCAAAAAGTCAACGCACTTGCCCAGAGAAGGCGCTAAATCATAAACCTTTTCTCCCTGGCTCGGGCAGCGGAGCTGGCTAGCTAACTGCAGTAGGTAACCTGCCTACAGGCAGCCAAAATCTCAGAGCTGCTCATCAGTGCTGGTAATATAGAAGATCACAGGAGTTGTGGGACCTCCTTGCAGTTCAGCTGGGGCAGAAGACAACAAGGGTACGGATTTTTCAATTTTTTTTCTGTAAGTGGAAAACCTTGTTTAAATAAACCTCATGGTGTCCTTCTTAATCTATGGAGCATAAGCAATGTTTACAAAGTACAGTAAAATAAAATGAACTGAGTAGAATTACTTGCTTCAAGCTCATAATACACCAAGAGAGACTCATCAAAGACAATGGAGTATTGAATTCCACTTAGAGTCAGTCTGGGAGCATGGCACTTAGAGAACATCTTTTTAATGGCCCAATGAGATCTTTACAATGGAAGTAATTACTGATATGAGAACGTTTGTATGTAACACATACACACAGGATCCTTTTCCTAATCCTCATATACTTCATACTTATTTAAATCCAAAGCTCGAGTGTCTCCACTCATTTAGATGTAAGCAACGTGGAAAATTCTGAACTCCCCTGTGGATGTTTGTTACTGTATTGCTCTTGCTGTTTTAGCAAAGCAATGGAAACGTCTGGCACAGATCCCAACCCTAAATAGTTCAATCTCATGACTGTACTTAAACTTCTTACACATGCATCAATTTAAAAGTCCGGCTGATTAATAATGTTGTCTTTGGTAATGCATTTAGCTTTGAAGAATATGCAGAGCAGACAAAACAAACCAGCGTTTTCACTAATTGGCACAATTATGGGTATTATCTGCCTACACGTTTTGCTTAAACAGAAACGGTATTTAATATACATGATGCTCCTACTGCACAGTCATAAATATACATGTCAAGCTATGTAGCCTATACATTCATTGAACCTTTTTCTAAGAAATAAGCATGAAATTCTGTGTTATTCATTCTGTGATATGGTAATGTTTTATATTGGGTTAATGGCAGTTGCAATTACATAGCCCACGAGTCTTATTTTTTTTTTTTTTTCATATGAGAGCTTTATAGCTTTCATAGAGAAGAAAAGATTCCCTTAAGAACAATTATTTTGTTCAAGGTGATTATAATTTTTAATAAAATAAATACGCAGTTTTGTATACCACACCTAGCAAGACATAAATTGTGTTTAATTTACATAATTACATACATAGTTACACAGTTGGTAAGGTTGAATAAAGACACCAGTTTAACCTGTGGTGTGTGTATGCATTTATGTCTCTACCACTTCCCATAATTCTGTATATTATGTTCAATAAGATCTCCATCTAGAAAATTTTGGAAATTATCAACACTTTCCGCTGATACATAAAAGTCTGTATGCAGCGCTACAAGGGGTTAATAATAGTCCATACTAAATAATAAAAAGAAGGAAGATGGAACCCGGCACCTGTTTCAGTGTGAGTTGACAGCGCGTCACAGACATGGGAGTAAGTCACACATGTGCAAGTCACAAGCAAGTCACAAGCAGAAGGAACCGCGCACTCAGCCAAGGCTCGGCAGTTCCTAAATGTTTTGCAGGACAATTTCATGGGTCAGATGGTGAATGCACCGACAAGAAACAATGCGGTACTTGACCTAAACTCCAACATAAAAATGTATATTAGAGCTAAAGAAAAGGCCTTCAAAAAAAACAAGACTGAAGGGTCATTGGCAGCATTTAAGCACTACAAAGAGTGTAATAAGAAATGTAAAGACGAAATCAGGGCGGCTAAAATAGAACACGAGAGACATATAGCGGAGGAGAGTAAAAAGAACCCCAAGAAGTTCTTTAAGTATATAAACAGTAGGAAAGCGAGGCCAGAGCACATTGGCCCCATAAAAGATGATAAAGGAAAAATGGCCACAGAGGACAGAGAAAAGGCGGAAGTGTTAAATAATTTATTTTCTTCAGTCTTCACAAAGGAATCGGGGGGCTACACGAACCCCGCTTGTAAGGCCGAACTAAATAATACACTAAATAATACACCTCAGGAAGTGCCGCCATGGCTAACAGAGGATAGACTTAGAGCTAAACTAGAGAAACTTAACATAAATAAATCCCCGGGACCGGATGGCTTGCACCCAAGGGTTCTTAATGAGCTCAGCCAGGTGATTGCCAGACCATTATTCTTGATCTTTAAGGATAGTTTACAGACGGGTATGGTGCCAGCTGATTGGAAAAAAGCCAACGTGATACCAATATTTAAAAAGGGGCCGAGATATATCCCGGGTAACTATAGGCCGGTCAGCCTAACATCAGTAGTCTGCAAAATTTTGGAGGGGATGATAAGGGACCACATACAAGACTTTAGTAATGAAAACGGTATTATAAGTAGTCATCAGCATGGATTCATGAAAAATCGTTCATGCCAAACCAATCTATTAACCTTCTATGATGAAGTGAGCTGCCACTTAGATAAAGGTAAGCCTGTGGATGTGGTGTATCTGGACTTTGCAAAGGCCTTTGACACCGTTCCCCACAAACGCTTACTGTACAAACTAAGGAAGATAGGTATGGACCATAAGGTGAGTACCTGGATAGAGAACTGGCTCCAGGGGAGAGTACAGAGGGTGGAGATTAATGGGGAGTACTCGGATTGGGTGGGTGTGGAAAGTGGGGTCCCCCAGGGTTCTGTCCTGGGACCAATCCTGTTTAATTTATTCATAAATGATCTAGAGGAGGGGATATCTAGTACAATCTCAGTATTTGCAGATGATACTAAATTAGGCATGCCAATATCTTCTATGCAGGATGTGGAAATCTTGCAAGCAGACCTGAACAAAATAACGGGGTGGGCAACTACATGGCAGATGAGATTTTATGTTGAAAAATGTAAAGTAATGCACTTGGGGGCCAGAAACCAGAAAGCAAGCTACTCACTAGGGGGGGAACCTCTGGGTGAGTCTAGGATGGAAAGGGACCTGGGGGTACTGGTAGACAACAGGCTTGGCAGTGGCATGCAATGCCAAGCCGCCGCAAGCAAAGCCAACAGAATACTGGGTTGTATAAAAAAGGGGATTCACTCCAGAAATAAAGAGATTATTCTTCCACTCTACAAGACTCTGGTCCGGCCACATCTGGAGTATGCTGTCCAGTTCTGGGCACCGGTCCTCAGGAAGGATGTGCTGGAACTGGAGAAAGTCCAGAGAAGGGCAACAAAAATAATTAGGGGAATGGAGGACATCAGCTATGAGGAAAGACTACAAGCACTGAACTTATTCTCTCTGGAGAAGAGACGATTGAGGGGGGATATGATATCAATGTACAAATACTGTACTGGCGACCCTAGCATAAGGAACAAACTATTAAGAGAAAGGAGATACAATAAGACACGTGGCCACTCGCTAAAACTAGAGGAAAGGCGGTTTAACCTTAAAGTGCGTAAGGGGTTCTTCACTGTAAGAGCGGTAAGGATGTGGAATTCTCTTCCACAAGCAGTCGTATCAGCGGGGAGCATTGATAGTTTCAAAAAACTATTGGATGGACACCTTAAAGACCACAACATACAGGGGTATACAATGTACGGTTAAAAGCAAACACACACACACATCATAGGTTGAACTGGATGGACTTGTGTCTTTTTTCAGCCTCACTAACTATGTAACTATGTAACTAAGTCCCAAGTTACTGTGGCGAAAATCAAGCAAGTCAAGTCGAGTCCCTGCTAGAAGTCAAGCAAGTCAAGTCATTTATTTTGGTCAAGTCACAAATCAAGTCAAAATACTTATCTACCCCAATTTTCACCTTTAAATCAGTTAAAAGTCAGTGGTCAGGAAAGGTTTTGTTTTATTTTCAACATTAACAAAACTGCTTAGTGCTTTTTTCTTGGCATATTAAAGAAACACTTTGAATGCCCAAACGGCTCAAAATCTTTCTTCCGGTCATCAACACCACAGTCACTAAAAACATGTTAAATATTTCCATTGTTAAACAGCCAGTGTCCTTAAAAATCAGAACACACTGAGGTGTTTTAAGTGACTGTGGTGTCAGAAACATAACAGGCACATTAATTTTGCTTTAACACATGTTGAGAAAATGCAAATATTTAATAACTTAAAAAAGTAAAGTCATTTCGAGTCATATGTCTCAAGTCAAAGTGAAGTCTCAAGTCATGAATACCAAGTCAAAGTCAAGTCGAGACTTTTATTAATTTTAGTCCAGCAAGTCTCAAGTCCTCAAACTGGTGACTTAAGTCTGACTTAAGTCAAGTCATGTGACTCAAGTCCCCCACCTCTGGCGCACCACACCACAGTGACAATCAAATCTTCTTACCAAAAGAGGGATAAAATTAGCATGAACAAGAATCTGTATAACTCCAACTCCCATCAGCAGGTGGACGGCTCCACACTAATAACACCAGGGCTGGAAAGGTATGCCACAAACTTCCTTCAGCTTCTAGGACTCCAATGGGGATATCCAATCCTTGGGACCACTATGTTCACTCATCCATTCGTAGGCATGATGTCACCATAATAAAATGAAGCAATGCATAGTAAAGCCCGTAATAAACAACAGACTTCTATTCAATGAGTCAAATGCTGCTGCTCATAGCATGCTTGTGTCTCCAGAGAACCGCCTAACATGTTTCGTCCAATAGGACAGTGATGGCGAACCTTGGCACCCCAGATGTTTTTAGGAACTACATTTCCCATGATGCTCAAGCACTCTGCAGTGTAGTTGAGCATCATGGGAAATGTAGTTCTAAAACATCTGGGGTGCCAAGGTTCACCATCACTGCAATAGGACATCGTCAAAGGCGTCCCACTGATACTACTGATTGTGGAAGGGATGAAAGAAGAAAATGGTCGCACACCACCACGGAATCCAATGAAGAAAAGTTCCTTTATTCACATAAGTGGTACAAGGTACAGCAGGGTAGGACAGTAGACGCGTGTCATATGACTACTACACGCTTGTTTACTACCAAGCTCCACATCCTTACTGTTTTAATAGTAAAGAACCCTATTTGCAGTTTATGGTTGAACGGCTTCTCATACAGATACAGCTTCATTGAGTGACCACATGTCCTCTTGAGTGACCTGAAACTCAATACTTTTCTCCCTATGCTAGAATCACCATTTAGATATTTATATAATGTTATCTCCTTATAAGCATCTCTTCCCCAAGGAAAATAAGCCTACTGTGAGTAGCCTTTCCTCATAACTGAGGTCCTTCTGCCCCCTTATTAGTTTTGCTGCCCTTCTCTGGACTCTCTCCAGTTCCAGCACATCCTTCCTGGGGACTGATGACCAGAACTGAATGCAAGCTCTAGATGTGCAACTTATATATATAAAATCAATCTTGATCTGTGCCCAGCTAGATTACAATGGGCCAGCAGCAAACAGTTCACATGCAGCTATGTGGCCAGTGTGTCTCTTCCAATGGTATGTATGTACATATGTCATAATTCCAGGCTAGTAGGTCTCTAAACTGCAGCCCTGGGGCTGGATGTGGCCCTTTGCTTGCCTTTATCAGGCCCTTGTGGCATTATTCGATCTACAATGGGGTACTATCCCTTCCAGTGAAACCAATTAAGAGGCTTAAAATATTACTAAGCCCACAATGGTAAAATCAGTCTGTATTTGCTATGCTTGTTATACTCACTGTGGAGCCTAAGGGGTTAATCCTCTGCATTGTCTAAAAAGGCTGTTTGATCCTGTCTCCTCTGATCCTCCCCTTCTTCCATGGTCCCCAAACCATCTCCTGATAGCACAGTGGCTAGGGGACAAGCTGCAGATGCAACTACACAACTTATAGTGTACAACCATGTACAGTCGCCTCTTCAGATGCATATCAACCAGCAACTGTACACAGAGGAAGGGGGTCCTGGGATTGTCATTACACAGGCTCAGCATGCTGTACAGCCCATGTACAGTCATGTACATGAAGCCTGAATCCCTTCTCACTATAACCTGTATGGTTACACCAGCGTTTCTCAACCACGGTTCCATGGAATCCTGGGATTCCTCCAGAGGTTGTTAGGGGTTCCTTGAGCAATGAGCAATTTCTGCCTCTCAGATAATTTTCTACTGACACCATTGATCTTTTTTAGCTATCTGTAAGGGAGTCATTCTTCTCAATGACCACAAGTGTAGTTTTAACCACTTCAATACAGGACACTTTCACCCCCTTCCTGCCCAGGCCAAATTTCAGTTTTCAGCGCTATCGCACTGTGAATGACAATTGCGCGGTCATGCAACGATGTACCCAAACCACATTTTTACCATTTTCTTTTAGGCAGATATAGCTTTTTTTTGGTGGTATTTAATCACCACTGAGTTTTTTATTTTTTAGTACAATGAAAAAATTCTGGAAATGTAAAAAAAAAAAAAAAAAAGGGTTTTCTTTGTTTCTGTTATACATTTTTGTAAATAAGCAAGTTTTCTCCTTCACTGATGTGTACTGATGAGGCTGCACTGATGAGGAGGTACGGATGAGGTGGCACTGATGGGAACTGATGAGGATGAACTAATATGTAGCACTGATGAGAAGGCACTGATAGGCAGCACTAATATTCAGCACTGATGGGCACTGATAGGCGGCACTGATATGCAGAATTGATGGGCACTGATAGGTGACACTGATGGAAAGCCTTTATAGGCACTGATAGGCGGCAATGATGGGCACTGATAGGCAGCACTAATGTGCACCAATAGGTGGCAATGATGGGCACTGACGGGCGATGATGGGCACTGAGGGGCAGCACTGTTGGGCTCTGAAAGATGGCACTGATATATGGCACTGATGAGGAGGTACTGACAGGCATCACAGATGGGCCCTGATTGGAATCAATGATGGTCATCATTGTTGGGCACTGGTGGGAATCACCGATAGGGCTGCACTAATAATCACTGCCCTGAGTATCAGTGCAGATCCCTCCTGTCAGGAGAGCCATTTATCGGCTCTCCTCTACTCATGCCCTGTCATCGTGAATAGAGGATTGCCGATAACCGGCACTTCCTAGTTAGGCTGTCATCAGCTGTGATTGGACACAGATGATCACATGGTAAAGAGTCTACGTCATAGGCTCCTTACCGTAATTGGAGATCTGGTGTGTCTCGATGTGTCGCCGTTTGTCACTCCGCTCCCTGGGGGCGCGCACGAGTGGCTTATTCTGAAGGATGTCCAGTCAGAATGGGAGAGCCACCACCAAGCTGTCATTTTGCTATAGGCCTGGTGGGATGTGGTTAAATATAGTAATTGTTATCAGGGGTTTCCAGAGACTGTGAAAGTTAGTGTTGAAAAGGCTGAGACATGCTGGGTTACATTGTCTATCACAGGAGTTCCCATACTGTGGGTCAGGACCCACTGGTGGGTTGCGAGCTGCGTTTGAGTGGGTTGCGCTGAGCCGGAAACCACTGAGCGCGGGCCCACTTAAATTGTGCTGTGTGAGCCCGCGCAAATAACAGAGAGCCAGAGCAGTCAAATTGCAATAGATTCAGGACCCCGCCCACGCAGTTTACAGAGGCTGGTCTGCATTTCCCGCAAGGAGGATACTTGCATCAGTGAGTACGTTTGTGAGCTGTTAGGCCCCTTTCACACATGCTGTCCGTTTGTCCGTTTTTCATCCATCCGTTGATGGATGAAAAACGGACATCAATGCATCTCTATGTAAAAACGGATGACAACTGATGATCATCAGTTAACATCCGTTTTCATCCACTTCCGTCAATGTCCGTTTTTTTGAACGGATGAATGCCCTATTTTTCATCCGTCAAAAAAACGGATCGGACGAAAAACGGATGACAACGGATGAAAAACGGATGTCAACTGATGACAACGGATGAAAAACCGATGTCAACTGATGACAACGGATGACAACGGATGAAAAACGGATGAAAAACGGATAACAACTGATGAAAAACGGATGAAAAACGGATAACAACTGACGAAAAACGGATGACAACTGACGAAAAACGGATGAAAAACGGATAACAACTGACGAAAAACGGATGAAAAACGGATAACAACTGACGAAAAACGGATGACAACTGACGAAAAACGGATGAAAAACGGATGAAAAACTGATGAAAAACTGATACATTTGACGTGACTGAACTGATGAACTGAACGGACCGTATGTGTGAAAGGGGCCTTATGTAGGATATGTTCATGGGGTGCAGAGCCAGCTCCTCGGTTCTGCTGTCTAGACTGGCGACGGGATTCTCGTCCCATGCCACATGCCACAGGTTTCTGACCCCTAACTTAGAACACCTGGCAAGTGTATTCAATAATAAATTGAAAAGTAATAAATTGATATTTATAATTTAACATCCCCTCCCTTTAAAATATGCATTATTATTATTATTATTATTATTATTTGTATTTATATAGCGCAAACAAATTCTGTAGCACTTTACAATATTCAATTGCAAGCAAGTTGGTCCCAAAAAATAACTATATTCAGAAGTGGGTCTCGACCCAAAAAAGTTTGGTCTATCACATAAAATTCACAGGACTATCATTGTTGAAATATTCTGAAAAAAACAAATTCTGTATGGATCTTTATAAATACAGGGGGAAAGAGATATTTCGCAGATATTGTGAAAGCTGTGAAATATTGGATTTAGACTTCTATACACGGGCCTTCCTGCCACAGGACTGGTCCAACACTGCACATGGATTCCACTTGGTTTGCTCTCCTATCGTTCTCAATATGCAAATGTAGATTTCAATTCAAAAGGCTTCATAGAGCTTTCAGTGTATAATACAGGTCTCCATACTGTGAAACGATTGTTTTCACAACAATATAATTTAAGCAATTTTCCAAATCATTCAGCTGTTCAAAACTATTGACAGAGAAAGATTTATTATGGTTGGAAGTAAGAGGAAAAGTAATTTCAGGGGTAATCAGAGGTTTTTACAGGTCTGGAATACAGAGAGAGAGAGGGATGAATATGTATATAAAGACAAGCACAGGATTGTGCATGGTATATGTACTGGGGTTATCCCAAATTAACCACTTTCAGACCGGAAGGATTTGCCCTCTTAATGACCAGGCCTTATTTTGCGATTCGGCACTGCGTTACTGTAACGGACAATTGCGCGGTCGTGCGATGCTGCACCCAAATAAAATTGATGTCCTTTTTTTCCCACAAATAGAGTTTTCTTTTGGTGGTATTTTATCATTTGTGTGATCTTTATTTTTTGCACTATAAACAAAAAATAGTGACATTCTCAAAAAAAAAAAATAGTTTTTAACATTTTAGGCCAATTTGTTTTCCGCTACATATTTTTGGTAAAAAAAAGTCACAATAAGCGTACTTTGATCGGCTTGCGCAAAAGTTATTGTGTCTACTAACTGCATGACTGCGACATTGCGACGGACAGATCGGACCCCTAATTGACATTTTTGACACTTTTGGGGGGGACCGGTGACATTACTACAGTAATCAGTGCTAAAAATATGAAGTGTTACTGTAATAATGACACTGGCAGGGAAGGAGTTAACCCTATGGGTGATCAGTGGGTTAAATGTGAGCCTAGAGGAGTGATTCTAACTGTGGGGGGGGGGGGGGGCGTGGCTTGTGAAATGACCATAGAGACATGTGATCTTATATAGAAGGATCACGGGAGCTCTGTGATCATTCCAGAGAGAAGAACGGTCGGCTATGTTTACAACACCTGCCTGTCCTTCTCTCTCAGCGGGGAGCGATCGCGGGTGTCAGGTGGCAATCGAAAACTGCCTGAACCGTGCATCTGCTTCCCCGCTGCTGAGTGGGGGCGGGAGGGGGCCGGTGGCGGCGCACGCTCGCCCCCGAGCTTCCCGCGAGTGACCCTCATAGCCGGCAGGAGAGGAGAAAACCCAGCCGCACTGTGGAGGAAAGGGGCAAACGAGGGCCCGGACAGCAGATGGAAAGGGAATTTGTGCTAGAACCAAACCCCTTACAGTGCAGCTGAAGGGGGGTAGAGGAGGGGAAGCTGGCCCTGGCAGTGCTCCAGTGGGAGACAGAAGAGGATCGGTGTCTGCAATAAGACAGTATAGCCGGGCCCCCTTGCTTAACAGGTGACTGGTCCCCCTTTTTGAACTGACGGGGCCTGGGCCCAGTACAGGGTGGCTAGCTGTACTGCCTTATCAGCAGCCCTGCTGGGAAGAGGGTAGTGTTAGATGGACTAACAGATTACGATACACTAACAAATGAAAGCCAAACTCCAGCTCGCACTGCAATTACAGCAACAGTTTTTTTTTCCTTTTGGGACAAAGGTTTTACATGAATAAATAAAATCTGATAATTTTGAAGAATTCCTGTCATTGGTTAATGGTTTGTCTCAACTCCTACATCTTCAAGAGGGCTTACTTACTGGCTAGATCATTAAAAAAAATAGAAGAAAGAAAGCCTAAAAACGATAATGCCGCCATCAAATCTAAGCAATGATAAGCTGCAATATAATAAAAAGTTTGTATTTGGGTTTCATACCGCTTTAACTTTCACTAAATTTATTAAAACCTTTGGCTGTGAATTTGAAAACGCTTAATTGGTAATTAACCTTTTTTTACATTTATGCTGTTTGAAAATACATAACCACCACAAAACAGCACAACTGATAGCAATTACATATTTTATTTCTATTAATAAAGCTAACTCTTTATTAGGTAAGGGGGGAGGGGGGGCATTAATATCCCCCATCATAATTATCCACTTCGGTTCAAAGTACCTATTAACTAATGCTAAATTATAATAGAGGAACACTGGAAGTACATTTGACATCCACATAAATATCAAATGAATGTGCTTTGATCAGATGTAATATAGCGAATACTAAATGAATTGATAGTGATGGACCTCTTAAAAGGTTTCCTGATAGTGTGTGCGGAATATATTTTCTTTTTCTTTTATCTTCTGCTTAGGAAATAAAGAAAAAAAAAATGTCTGACCACACGACTAAAATGATAATGTCTTCCGCCAAACTCTCTTGCATTTCAATTGATACATTCACTCATCAATTTCTATAACTGAGGATATATTTTTATGATGTAAACCTATCCAACCCTTGGTATTAATTACAAATGCATTCGGGTGCAAGAAGTTTTTTTTTTTTTTTTGCATATGGCAAGAGATGCATTTGAAGATGAGTTGTAACAAAAGTAATGCAAAAGTGGCCTTACCTTTTCCTATTATCTTACATGGGTGATTCAAATTTCACTTGTTGGTAGAGTAAAGCCTCGTACACACGTAACGATTATCGGCCGTCTTTTGTCCAGTGTTGTTTTGTTGGTTGGAATGTGCCTAGACTGCACACAAATTTTCTCGGCCAACAAAAAACAACTTCAAAAGTGATGTCATGTGCTGGTTAACTTTCCGTGTGTTTTTTCTTCTCTGAGCATGCCCAGTCTTGCTCATCTGAATTTTGTCTGCCGAAATCTGTACTGACTGACGGAAAATCGGTCGTTCTGTTGACGGCCAACAAAAATTTTATAGCCTGCACACCAGATTTTGTTCAGCCGAAAAGTCAAAGTCGGTTGTCGGAAGCATCATACTAACAAGCCGAAAATCGTCCGATCGGACGTTGGCCGAAAATTCACGGCCAACAATCATTGCATGTGTACGAGGCATAACTCTTCCTCTTGAAGCTCCTCCTGGTGTAGAGTAGGCTGATAGTTCAATTCAGTTTAGCTCCTCTGTAATCAATGGAGCAAAGGTTGATTGTTTAGGTCTGATCAGTGTCTCACAGGCTGCTGTTCTGATTGTGTCCCCCTGAATTCTAGAGGATTCTAGAATTATAGTGGGAGGAAGAATAGGAGTAAGCAGCCTGAATATTTATGGGTCTCCAGCCAAACCCTGGGAAGTTGTGTCCAGAAGGTGGTCGAAGAGCTTCTAAATAGACTGGGATATGAGGCGGTACAGCAGAGTTCCTGGTTCCAATCCAGAAGCAGGAGACCCCTGTCTCCTAGAAGACATTGAGATTCCAGCTGAGGCTTCAGCTGGTGTGGCCTACTTGCAAAAGCTTAGTCCTGGAGTTCGTTTGGGTCTGGAGATGCAAACAGGAAAGAAAGCACCAGGAGGAGACATGTTCGGCTCTTCTATGGTGGTTTGAAATTACAATTCCTTTACTGGAGAGGGCCCAGTCGATATCAAAAGTAGGCAACTGATGATCCTGTGGCCATGTTAGTAATCGACCCCGGTCCTGGAGGTTAGTGACTATGTGTAGCTCTATTTTGTCAATTGGGAAAAAGACCTAGTCTCCTGCCAGCAATAGATTTAGTGGGAAATTTTGTGTAGCTCAGCAAGCTAGAGAAACTTCCTCAAAGTGTTCAGTTCTTCAGTTCTTGGGTATCTCATGCCCCCTCACCCCATTCAAGTTCCAATAAAACAAAAAAAGACACTCCTAGACTATTTCTTCTAGCCAGTGAAAGAATGGGGAAAATGCTATGCACCTGGCTGTGTGTGTTCTAACTGGGGTAATAAGGCCAGGTTCGATAGGTACTATAGGGTGTGTTACACTCTATAGTAAGTTCTTATTTTCATTGTGGGTAAATAATGGGTTCCATGCAGAACCAACGTGCCATTATTGAGTTCCTGATGAAGGAGGGGTGTCGGCTGTTTACAGAGATGACACCACTGACCAAGGCCAGTGTCCAAGACCAATTATGCCTCGTTTCCACTGAGTGGATCGGTTCGGGTCAGTTCGGTACGGTACGCTATTTTGAGTGTTTCCATTATGAAAGTGGCCCATACAACTGAACCAAACTGCACCATTCCTGGTCCTCCTTCAGATATAGGGCCATAGGAAATGGTACGGTATGGTTAGGGCGTCACACGATACATTCCACTGATTGGCGGACAGGAAAACCTCAATGCTCTCGTCAAAAGGCATTTGGTGTAAACCCCCACATGGCCCCTGGCGGTCCGACTTGCAGTGGAAACGCTCACCTGAATAGGCCGGACCATTCTAACCCTTCCAAACTGTACCGACCCGAACCGTTCTGCTCAGTGGAAACGAGGCATATGTGACTCTTGTCATTGGTGTCATCTCTTTATCTTTTGTAGTTTTCTGTGGATATCGGACATCCTGCACCCCTCTTTTGTTAAGAACTCAATGATGGCAGGTTGCTTCTGCTTGACATCCATTGATGTTAATTAAAAATAAGAAGAGTAATTAGAGAGGAAGAGTTACTCTATCAAGATGTGAAATTTGAACAAAAGTCAATTAAAAAGTTATGCTCACTTTTGCATTATTTTTGTTAAAATGAGCATTCAGTTGAATGTGGAATAGACTAGAGCAGCCATTTTCAACCAGGGTGCCTAGGTTCTTTAGGGGTGCTTTGACAAAATGCCTAAAAATTGCCCAAAAATGTACAAGCCAGTGGATAAATCAAGCCTGCATTTTTGTTACTTAAACCAAACCTTTTTATAGTGCAACATTACAAGCTTGGGCACCATGTGGGCCAGCCGCCAGCACCCTAACAACTGACATCCGTTGATAAGAAGGACATCTGACACCTGCACAGCATCCTTGTTTGACCCTCGCCCCTCTCTGTCAGCACTGGGGTCATGTTAACTGCACGGTGGTGAGAAAGTGAGGTAGAACAAATTCTGAGATATAAGTCAGTACTAGTGTGCAAAAGTGTAATTGCCTTGCAAGAATAAATTATCTTGAATGTTGGGTGTCCTATGTGTGTGTGGATGTTGCTACAATATGTAAAACCTTTGAGGTGTGCATCAATGTTTTGCATAAATTTAAAGCGTACCTTGACTGGGAAAAGGTTGAGAAACACTGGGCTAGATAGAAAAAAAGCAAAAAGAAAGTTGGGACTTTAAAGGTAGCCACTCATAACCCCAAGGAGAAATGGACTCAAGTGTTTATATAAAAATACAATCTATTTAGGCATCATTAAAAGATTACATAAAATCGCTACATAAACAAATACATTATCTCCTCATTATAAGACAGGCTCTCTCCTAATCTACAAGGGAGAGGTCCATGGAAATACCTGTGGTGTAAACAAATGTCGTATAGTAAATGCTGAAAATATCTGGGTTCCACGGGTATACCCTGTCTTATAATGAGGAGTTAGCCCCCGTTCACATGCAGGCGACGCTACCTCGCACCGCGACCTCCGAGGTCGCGGTGCGAGCAGCGTGCCACGACCTCGGAGCGGCCGCCACGGACTTCATAGCATTGAAGTCTACGGCGGTCGCCTCCTGGTCGCCCCAAAGAAGCTCCGGACCCTTTTTCTAAGACGGAGCGACTTGTGTCGCTCCTATTAGAACGGGTCCGCAGCTTCCCTATGGGAGGTGACCTACGGTGACCTGTGAGGCGACCAGGGTCGCCCTAGTGTGAACCGGGGCATAATGTATGTGTTTATGTAGTGATTTTATGTAATCTTTTAATGATGTCTAAATAAATTGTATTTTTATATAAACACTTGAGTCCATTTCTCTTTGGGGTTATGAGTGGCTACCTTTAAAGTCCCAACTTTCTTTTTGCTTTTTTTCTATACATTTTACATGGGGATGTGGAGCCACAACTAATTGAGTTTTGTCTCATATTTTTTGGATTAGGAAACACTGGACGAGAGATCCCAAACCAAATCCAAGGGAGACATGTGTGATCCATTATCTCTCATAGGTGACCAACTGAACAAGTGCTGAGAGCCTAAGATAATATTTCCCATGTTGTAGTACAAATTGTAACTATGCCAAAATCACATTTCATTTTTTTTTTAATAAAGACCATTAAACAGAGCGAAGTGTAAAACAACAAAGTAGGATGGCAGGCCTTTGTGTGTAAGCTAAATAACAAAGCTAAAAATTGAATTTACTATTTAAATTGATGCAAAGGAAAATCACCAGTTCCCACAAAAATAAATCTCCTATTAAAAGAGCTAACTATGCTGCAAAACTGCATGTGCAATTGTTCTGTGTGAATAGAGGCAAAAACAAGTGTAACTAGGCTATTTTCTTTACAGGTCGTATTTTCTTCTTTTATAAAAAAAAGTGTGAATCAGAGAAATACTGCATTATCCTCTTCAGCTCTGGAAGATTTACCCCACTTCATGACCAGTGCTTCTTTTGCGATACGGCACTGCGTGCAATGCTGGTCTCTGGTTCCTAAAGCTAATCAATCTGGTTAGTACCAGTGATAAACAAAAAAAAAATGCATATATAAACAAAACATAATGATACCTAGTGAATATGTGCAATAGTATGCAAAATATAATAATTCATATATATAACCATAAATTAGGGATACACAGCTATGGTTTTTTTCAGGGTCTATACCAATATTTTGGTCACAACATATCAGTTTCGGCCGACATGGGCCGATATTTTGTACATTTAAAGTTTTGAAAATAAAGACATTTTTTGACACAAATCTGGTACTGAACATGTTCATTTTTGTTTAATGCTTAATGGTTGGCTTGCTGGCACCCTGTGGTGGGTGGCTGCCTGGTTGGCAGCCTGTGGTAGGTGGGTGGGTGGCTGGCTGGCACCCTGTGGTGGGTGGCTGGCTGGTTGGCACCCTGTGGTAGGTGGGTGGGTGGCTGGCTGGCACCCTGTGGTGGGTAGGTGGCTGGCTGGCATCCTGTGGTGGGTGGCTGGCTGGTACAGGGCCTGTGGGCGGCTGGCTGGTACAGGACCTGTGGGTGGCTGGCTGGCACCCTGTCTGGTACTGAGCATGTTCATTTTTGTTTAATGCTTAATGGTTGGCTTGCTGGCACCCTGTGGTGGGTGGCTGGCTGGCACCCTGTGGTAGGTGGGTGGGTGGTTGTGGCTGGCTGGCACCTTGTGGTGGGTGGCTGGCTGGTACAGGGCCTGTGGGTGGCTGGCTGGTACAATTTCAGCAGCCAAGGGAATGATGCCTCAGGAAGATCCCAGGATACAAAACACCATAGATACCTAGATAGTATAAAACCTTACAGATAATCTGTACTCTACACCGCCATATTGCTTCTCCGTCCAAGTCAAAGGGAGAATGCAACCACAGTGCAGTTCCCAAATACTGACACATGAAACTGAACAACTATAACACAATGCAAAGAGACAAACAGTGCAAAAACAGAACATATTCCAAACTGACCGATCATAGGTCTCCATAACATGGAAGCTGGCGTCTTATTAGTTGCTATAGACAAAGTATCAAATCTCTTTTCACCACCATTCAGTGCGACTCACAGGCGTAGACATTAATGAATTGACTGCTTGTTCTTTTTCTGCTTGTTTCGTTTTCATCTTTTATATTTTTATAGAAAAACGCAGAATCTCCGAGATATGGTTTTATCATCTTGGTCGTTCATTTTAGTCTAATAAACAGTGAGTCCTGTCAAGTCACATTTTTCTCCACTGGATGCCTCAATGCTAATTTACACAAGATTTGAAAGGGAAGCGTTGCATCTGTTACGCAATATTAACAAGAAATGCCAAGCAGAGGAGGAAGAAAATTCAATGAAGGTGGCATTCCGCCAAGGCAAGAAACTACACTGAACAACACAGAGATATTATAACCAGTTTAACAAGGAGCTACATCTTTAGCATGTATTTTTTCTCTGTAATTGACAAAACAAGTCTTTTGTGGCTGTAATTTTGAAGCAGATCAATATGAGAGGTCGCATACTAGCTTGCGGTGACGGCACTGCCAATTCTTTCCTTGCTAGCTCTAAGATAACTTTCTGAAATGGTTTAAATGTGTGTGGCCACAGACAGGCTTTAGCGACCATATACAGCTTCAATTACAGAGACAATGGGGCTGATTTACTAAAGGTTAATAGGTCATTCGTAAGATCTCATCTGGAATATGCAGTTCGGGCACCAGTTCAAAAAAAATGATTTCTGGAGAACTGGAGAAAGTGCAGATAAGAGGCATGGAGGAGCTCAGCTATGAGGACAGATTAGATGAACTGAATGTATTCTTGAGAAGAGAAAATTAAGGGGGGGGGGGGTATAATTACCATGTATAAAAAAATAACATGCAAAAAAGGGAGAAAGGCTGGTGCCACGGAAGTCGGCTAAAACATAGTTATATTATTAAAGGTGAACAACAGTCAAAAATGTGTTTCGGCCATTAGGCCTTAATCATTGCTATGATGGCTATCATGGCTATAAAAACATAAGTGGTCCTTATAGTGAACTTGGTGTAGAGTTTGTCACCTTAAGGTCATCACAGAGGACAAGGGGGCACTCTTTACATTCAGAGGAAAAAAATATTGAACTTCCAAATACGCATAATATAACTGGATACTAATATTTACAGATAAAGTTGATCCAGGGAATATCCAATTGACGTTTGAGGGACCAGGAAGGAATGTTTTCCCTGCTGAAGAAAATTGGATAACGCTTTATTGGGTTTTTCTTTTTCCTTTGGATTAACTGTGGGTATAGGATTGTGTATATGGAGGTTTTTCTTTTGTTTTTTCCTTGGGTTGAACTGGATGTCTTTTCAACCAGATTAATTATGTAACTATACATAATTATGCACATCATAAAACAGTTACTCATTGCATGTTAGGCGCAAGCACCATTATAAATATATTTATACTGGGCATCCATATATATACACTATATATATATATATATACTGTATATGCAATATATATATATATATATATATATATATATATATATATATATATATATATATATATATATATATATATAGTGTATATACATATACATATGTATATATGTATATATATATATATATATATATATATATATATATATAAATAAAAAAAGTATATATATATGTATATATATATATATATATATATAAATAATAAAAAAAAAATATATATATATATATATAATCTAGATCATCTAAATGGATGCCCGTTGGGCACATTTATGAAGTAGCTGTTGCAACACCGATTATTTACTTGCACTGAGTGTATAGCAGAGTAAAACTGATTTATGGATCCACCACAGGAAGATCTTGATGTAAAGGGGATGTGACATCTTGGGAAGGGTGGCGCTTTATGAAACAGTTATTAGTAACCACTGACCATCATTTATGATATGCAGAAAAAAAATAATAGATCATCTTCGACATAATGGTTGGCTAGTGTATGACTTTCATGTAATTTGTGTATTGTATTGAGAATCATTCGGGTCCTCAGAACCTTTATACAACAAAGCAAATGTGACTGTATGTATTTTGCTTACAGCAAAACCAATGTGATTTTTAATATATAATATCAAAATCAGTGCAGTCCACATCCAAGCTGAAAAAAATGAAATACAGTATGAAAACTACTACAGAGTGAGCCAGGTGGAGATTAAATTATATTCCAGACCTCATTTGAAAATGTATTGCTAAATAACACATCAGTTTTAAAACAGAACTAAATCCATCAATTTAAAGGATAAGTTCACCTTTACAAAACTAAATAAATACACTTTTGCAGGTAAAAAAATATGAATTTTTTGTTAGGGACCTGTAGAGTATTGCAACCATGATCAGCAGACTGTGGGTGTGATGCCATGGTCCTCCAGACTGTGTATATGTTTCCCCATACCTCCGATATGCCCAAGCAGTTACACTTGAGACTATGAACTACCATGGCGCTCAACAGCACCATTTGAGATCTACAAGCAGACATGCAAAAGCTGTCAGACCTTGTGGTTTTCCCATTTAGAGAATGCTATGAATGGATGACACAGGCAAGCGGAGCCCCGCATGGCACGTCTTTTTTAGATAGTGACAGCTAGCCGGGGAGAAGATCCCCAACTAACTGTCAGGATGGGGGATATGTGACATGTTAAATGGTACACCCTGAATATGTAACACGTAACACATTGCAAAAGGTGAACTTATCCTTTAAGTGTTTGCCAAAATAGTTATATTTAAGGCATATGAATGATAACTGTAATGGTTCCTTGTGCAAACAGAGGCTAAGATGGCAGCTTCCTTGGTTGTAAAAGATAGGTAGATTTAGTTCCAGTTTAGGAATGTCATTAAGAGCTTGAGCTGTCAGAAGACTTGTATTAAAGCAGAGTTCCACTCCTTTTTGTGTTTATTAAAAGTCAGCAGCTACAAAAAGTGTAGCTGATCACTTTTAATAAACACGCACTCACCTGTCCCATGGTCCAGCTATGTGGCCGTCTGAAGCCTCGTTCCTCTCCCTCTCCTCTTGGCGGTGCCGGCATCTCTAGTGTGAGAACCTGGCTGTGACAGCTTGCGGCTTCACAGCCAGGTGCGCACTGCGCATGCGCAAGTCGCGCTCCTTGTCGTGAATGGTCAGGCAATCTTCTGGGACCTCTGACCTGTCCCAGAAGATTGCAGAGGGAGGGGAGAGGAGAACCTCCACTTGCCCGAGCGGAAGTGGGAGTGGTTACCTGTCAAATCTAGGTACACGCACCCCCCCCCCCAAAAAAAAAAAAATGACATGCCAAACTTTTAGGTGGAACTCCGCTTTAGGATTGACAAAAGAGTACATTTATTTATATTATAAAGAATTTAATGCCAAAAAAAGTAAAGCCAGAAGTCTGAGTTGGTCAGTATCCCAAAAGAGTCCCAAATACTTGGGGAAGCATACAAAAAAATGTGAACACTTGTAATACTGTATATACAGCATCTAATATTAACAGTTAGCAGAGAAATGGCAGCAGCATAACCACAAATCTGCAGATACATTTCCATGACCTGAAACATTACAATAGCATAGAGTACAAATCCATAGGACAAACTCATCGTCTTTTCTTACCTTTCATACCAAATTTGGACCGTCTTCCATATTTGTTGATGACTATGAACAGAACCACTAAAAGGACACATGCAAACGCTGCTAGACCAACTGCTATTGACACCTGTAAATAATTGGGAAAAAAAAATGTTACTATCTTTAGTAGCAAAACTGAAAACCTCTAATTAAAGATTTTTATATTAAAGATATGATTAGATTTCCCATCCATTCAAAATGTAATGTTCATGTACGTAATTTTCACCAATCTTTAATGAAAGCATGCAGCATGGAATACGGCAATGATTTGTATTGGTAATTTGTACTGACTGCTATATTTATGCAATATTGAACACATTATAATGCATAGCACCTTTTGATTTCTTTCTAGCAAAAATATTTTTGCTAGAACTATGGAAACAGATTTTCTTCAACCTGAATAGG
Source organism: Pelophylax lessonae (assembly GCF_965119305.1). NCBI lineage: Eukaryota > Metazoa > Chordata > Amphibia > Anura > Ranidae > Pelophylax > Pelophylax lessonae. The sequence goes on from NC_138771.1 coordinate 46,726,676, forward strand.
CATATCTTATGTTCTCTGTAAATTATATTATACTGCATCCCATGTCCCCAGCTGCATTTACAAATGCAATCTAGCCTTACCCAAATTAACATGTATTTGATATACATGAATGGTAACAATAATAGCTATTACTCCCATGGGAAGGAGTTCTGTTGCTTAGAACTCAAAATGGAGAGTGAAGAAACCACATATCAAAAGTCCTATTAGGTTTCCACACAAGAGAGTGGTACAACTTACTCATTAGTTAAGGTTTAGCCCTAAAAAGTTCATAATTTTTAGCACAAATTTTTAAAGCATGTTTAGCCACACTGCATTAACTAAACTATAAACTTTAAATGAGAAAGTATTGCATAAGAGTCAACAGGACAAGGTTGTAGCTGGAAATGCCTCTTCTGTGAAGGCGTCTGATCCAGGTTTCACTTTATTACTAAGGGTCTTCTGCATATTACTACTTGGAAAGGTCTAGAGAAGTAGTCCCCAAGCTTTCTAAAGAAAGAGTCAGTTTACTTTCCTTCAGAATTTAGGGGGGTTAGACTGTGGTCAATGGGTTTGAAAAGTTTCCTACATCAGTGGAAGCAAAAAATGCCTCCAGCTTGCGGGTGAGTGGAAAAAAGAAAAAACAGTGTCTGTGATCAGTAGGAGAAATAGTGCCACATCATTGGGGGTAGCATGATGAATAGTGTGTTGCAGGCCAGGTAAAGGCAAGCAAAGGGTCACATTCAGCCCATTGGACACAGTTTGGACACCATTGGAGCGGTGGGAATATATTGTAACAAAATGAGAGGAAAACATTTCCATGTACCCAAGATTCAACTGAAAAAATGCATGAATCTTGGGTAAAAATTTAGCAAAACTTCAATAAATAGGATCTAAAGAGTCATGATGTGGTCACTAGTTAAATGGATGTCTCCTCTCCAGTGGGTATTTTATTATTTGGAAACAATATAAATTACAGATGACACAAAGAATGTGACCTATGACAACAATTATGACTTTAATCTAAGTGCTGGAGCTGGCTTCCCCTTCAGTATAGTAATGTTAGTTCCACTGTTTTAGACTAGGTTACACAATCACATTTAAAATTTGTAAAATTGTTTCATGATTTATTTTCTTTGTTAGGTCTTTAATACTTATGCTGAATATAATCTAAAAAATCTGCTACCGTATGCCCTACAACATTGTTCATAATCAGCCTGGTGATATGTCAATGTTATGGAATTAACAGAATAAATCAATGTCTTATGCTATACTACATACAGAAATCCTCAGGATTTCTCTTGTTCCCAGGCCAATTACAGCTGCTGTTCATAAGCTTTAACTGGGAAAACCAAATTTTAATTCAGGGGCACATACCCAATGGGGTCTTAAAATTAAAGTCCTGGCACTGACAATAACAGCCAATTACTTTTCCTTGTACAGGTTAGGGTCTAATGCATTCTTGGTTCAGGGCTGCCATGGTGAAGGAGATTGACTAAGGAACAGGAATATATATATACATATATATATATTTAATTCCCCTACTAGAGCGCTGTGTGAGGCATGGACCTGCTTAGTAAGTAATCTGGTTGTTGAGGGCACTGTCACATCTGGAATCCTGTTGACAACAACTAGCTAGGGACAGTATCACAATATAGGGAAGAAAATACCTTTTCCTATAGTGCAGATGCCTTGCTGGACAAGTGAGGTAGCGCATTCTAGCTACCATGAGAGATTCTGCAGTGTTTCCTTCAGTGAGGATGCAACACCATTAAAGAAAGTGAGTACCTCTTTCTTCTTTTTCCAGCAGTCTTGTGTCTGGAAAGTGGTAGCCATTCCCAGATAGCAAGCAATTGTGCTGCAAGTTTGAAAATGATTTGCTAAGCTATTGATAGACTTGCCAGGATTCACAAGTATGTTGCACACTTGCAGCAAGTCTGCAATGCATGACTCCAGATCAACATTTTTTGCAAACATTCTGTAAGTCTGCTGCAAGTTCTGTTTCAGTAATGTTGTGCTATAGTCTTCCCACCACAGGGGTCACTGTGGCTGAATTTTCATGCTGTAGACCAGTGTTTCTCAACTCCGGTCCTCAGGGCACACTAACAGGCCAGATTTTAAGTATTACCTTGGGGAGATGCAGACTAGAATACTGCAATCACTGAGCAGCAAATGATATCACCTGTGATTTATTTTAGGTTTCTTGTAAATCTGGCCTGTTAGTGTGCCCCGAGGACCGGAGTTGAGAAATACTGCTGTAGACTTGCAGAGCTCTTGCTGTAGACTCACCACTGCAACTTTGCTCTTGCTAGAGGCTTGCAATCCAAATTTGCTACAAATTGGAAAAGTGTAAACTAGAACTTGTGCTTCAAGTGTTCTGCAAGTGTACAACTTGCCAGTAAGAATATGCAGCAAGTTAACAGACTTACAATTCAACACTGCCACATATTTGGGGCAAGTTATCCTTGCTATCTGGGATTGCTATCACAATGGATCACTATCATTACTAGTTTCCATCCAAGCACTGATAACAATAATACTGCAGAAGCACCCAGAGGACAAGTTGAGCTCCACTCAAAAGTGGGGATGAGGATGGTTTGTAGTTATTTTAAGGACCCTAGTAGAGATATCCCCCTTCCTGGTCCAAACCTGGACTATATGGTGATGCTGGCTCTCTGATTACTCTCTTGAATATAAATTGAGGGAGGAGTGTGTCCCACTTACACCAAACCTGAATGGGAGTGGGAATGAGTCCGAATGACACTAATGCTATGGAGGAAGGGGGGTGGGAAGTATTAATGCATCACACTAGCATCAATGCTGGAGGGGGGTGGAGAGGGTGACTGTGTCTTTAATGGTTATTGGTCCTTCAGTTAAAGCACATGAGTTGCTAAATATTTTTTTTAAAGTGGGAGAAAGGAATAAAACCCATGAGAGTTTTTTTTTTTTTTTTTGCTGTCTGTGTGTTGTTGGGCAGATTTCCCTACACTTCCTGTTCCAGAGACACATTAGGAAACAGGAGAATCTACAGGAGGGCCAGCAAAGTCATTGTGCTCCCCTCCATTAGAGTTCTTCTTTATGCAAAATACTAGCCTTGTAAAATGTTAAATTGAAGGTAGAAGGAAAGCCAGTCAGAACAAAAGAGGAAGATTTATTGAGGGTGCAAAATTAAATTTCACTTGGGTACTCCTTCTATTCCCAGGGTATTATAGCACTATGTATTTTCCAAGCCTAACCGCAAAGCAAATTTTTAAATATATTATTCAGCAGTATGTCATGGGCGAGAAACTCGCCTAAGCGCCTAATTTAATTAAATAGGTTCTTATACTCCACAGTTATGATCATGTAAACATTTTGAAAGTGTTTAGAAACACTACTTTCATTGGCAATATAGAGATTTCCATAGAAAATGCATCAAGACTGCAGGATTTGTGCTCAGATCCGTTTACATTCAGTTCATTATCTGCACAGAAGCCGCCAGTGTTAGAAAAATATGTTAAAAGCTGAGGCTGTGTTTTCTTAAGATATCAAAATTTAACTCACGCCAAAAGTGTCCTCTTCTGGTTTATGAGTCACGCTGATTGGAGGCGTGGGACTTACTCCAAAATCTGCTACTGAAACAAAAGGAGTTGAATAATTCTATGAACAATGTATTATTATTCTCCTTATGCACTGCCTGCTTAAAAGGCCACCAACTATTTTTATCACAGGGTTCAGATAATTGGATAGCAGCAGACATACCACTGCATTTCTCTACCTAGGGACCTGTCTTATTTTGAATATAAATGTACATTTGCCTCGGGAGGTTTAAAAGGCTTTGTAATAGAAACTCAAGAATAATCAAATATGGACATCTTCAAACTTATTATAGAGAAAAAGCATGCTGGTTAGTTTGCTGCTGTGACCTTAACTTCCATTTTTTTTCTGTGGCCTTGGAGACTCCTGTTCCATTAACAATGAAGATAAAGTTAACAAGGAATACTGCAATTCTTGGCTGAACATACATTGGTGAGTATAGGGATTTCTCTGGCAAGACCCCCTTTGGTTTCCTGTCAACATGATCTATTAGGCATTTGGCAAAGGGAGACCAAGCCCATCAGACCTATCCTGTGAATTGTGCTTAATGGAGCAGCCCCCTATATTTAATAGAGCAGTAAGAACAAGTACGTACCTGAAACAAAATAGTCAGTATTCTCTGTAAAAAGGACAGACAAGTAAATGTCAGATTTAGTAAAGCAGAATAAAATATGCAGTACCTAAATCAGAATACTAAGGTTTTAAGGATAAAGAAAGAAATCTTTGAAATAAATAGATAGTCATACGTCAATATACATAAATATATGCTTGTGAGCCCCAAGAGAGTTTTTGGATTTCTACATGAACGGTTCCTAAAATGTGATCTGACTTTTATTTGAGGATAATGATAATAAAAACAGTTTATGTAATGAATTTAAACACATATTTTACATTTTCATACCTATATTCAATTTTCATACCTATATTGAGCAAATGGCTTTAACATACAAGGTCATTCATGGATAAGGTACATGAATCTCAATGTCAATGAGCCCAGTGTTGCATTAAGTCTTAGGGTGGGGTTGACCTACTGCAATGCACATCAGGATGATTTATTACATATATTCTGGCCCTGCCTTTGGCTATACACTTTCTGGACCCAGGTACATGCTTATTCCCAAAAGTTCACTGACTGTACAATTCCCCTAGACCTTGGATTCTTCCTCCTCTTTCACAATTACTTTTCAATTAAACCATATAAAAAAAATAGTCATCAACCACCTAGTAAATGTAGCACACTCTTGTATTCCGGCACTATGGAATTCTCCTTCCCTGCCCACAGTTTGACAATAGTTCCGCCACATTTAGGCTATTGAACATATGGAGAATCTAACTAGCTCTCTTATAGGAACTACCAGTAGATTTACTAAAACATGGTTTTACTGGTTGGACTTCTCCAACTCAGCAGATTACAAATAAATAATGGGCAACACGCTCTTACAGGGAATCCATAGATAGGCAACACCCATGTAAGAACCTTGACGGACCTTCCTGGTTACCAAAAACATATAAGGTCTTAAGGACTTCCTCCTTCCAGGTTTTAAGTGAAGTTAAGTCATCGTAAAAATGAAAATACATGAAAGGAATTGTGAGTTGGCCCATGATGCTCCCGTTTCTTTTTTTAATTTTGGATATGGCTTTCTGAGCTGCTAGGCAAGTAAGACTTTTGTTTTCTTCTTTTCACTAAATTAGGGTGGAATCGGGTAGAGAATGTTTGTTATTATTTGGTATATCTATCTATATTAATATATATATATATATATATATATATATTAAGGTTCAAAGTTTAAATAGGGTGGAATTGGGTGGATAATTTGGGTAGCTGTCCTGAGATACACCCCTAATTTAATCACTAATACATATATATATATATATATATATATATATAGTACACAAACTTGACGGACCTTCCTGGTTATCAAAAACGTATAAGGTCTTAAGGACTTCCTCCTGCCCAACCCAGATCACTATACCCTCCTCCTTCCCTCTTCTCCCCTCCCCTCTATTTCTCTTATGGCTCTCTATTTACTTTCCTTCTTTTTCTGACTCTTCAGACTACACCCAGCCCTCAAGTTCCACCATTAGATGCGGCTTGTATATTATAGATTAGAATAATCAGGACACATGCGAATCCTGTAGTTGCTAATGCTCAATATATGCCTTCTTTACTGTCTGATGTGTGGCAGATCTACATAGCCCATGGAATAATGCTTCCTATTGGGTTTCCCCTTAAGGGGGAAGGGGGGGAGGGGTTGAGATTGCGCTAGTGCATTTATACACCATCGGTAAACAATTTCTTACAAGCTTTTAATGTGCCCTTTGTGTTTGACTGGCCTCACTGGGTCTACTGTTTTCTGTCTAGCCTGCTGCTATTTGTATCTATAGTAAAAACTGTTACGATAAATAAAGAATGCATTAAAAAAAAAGTACAATGCAGTGTGATCAAATAGGATTTCAAGGACATCAGAAGAACTTTTGTTAAAGCTTAAAAGCCTGGAAAGGTTTATGAAACAATATCTAAGGAAATTTAGCACAATTGCTACTCTACCTAAGAGTGGGCATACGGCACAAAGCAGTACAAGGGCACTTCTTAAAATCCTTTTAAAATCCTTATTCATGTAACAAAGAACCTTGGGCTGGTAAGGATCTGAAGGAATTTCTTAAACTAGATCTATGTCTACCATATGAAAAAATGGAGAAAATGTGTATACTAGAGGTTACTACACAGGAAACAAAAAAAGAACGCTACTCATGTGAAGCCTGCTGAACATTACTAGAAGCTATATTTGGGAAACTTTGGATCAGAGTATCAGGGTTCATCCTCTGTGGTCAAAAAACGTAACCAGCATAACCATGATCAAAAAAAAAAAAAAAATATATATATATATATATATATATATACATAAGTCATTTGCAACAGAATGGTTTAAACAGAAGCTATACCATATATTAAAAAAATGCCTGACCTTAATCCTTTTGAAATGCTGTGGCATAATCTGAAGCAAAAAGTTCAAACAAGATGTCCCAAAAATATAAAACAACTGAAACAGTTTTGATGTAAAGCCCCCCTTTTTTTTTCCAATAAAGAACAACTTTGCAACATAGGACATAGTAAGGCCATAATAAAAGAAAATACAGACAGTGCATTTCAAAAAGTTATGTGGCAGGATAACCAAATGGTATGTTAACTATACTAAATTAAATTAAATACCAACCTTCTTTGTCAAATCCAGAGTAGATAGAAATAGAAAAAAAAAATTATAAAAATAAGAATATAAGAGGGAAAGACAGGAAAGATAGGGACATACATCATTGATGGCTATTAATGTATTGTATATGTGAACTCATCATCAAAGGTCTATAAAGAAGATGGGTGAATAGTGACACTCAGTACAACTAAAATAACACTGCAGAGTGGTGTTAAATGTCTGATATGAAAGAATGTAGCCAAATTTCAAAGCTGGATTTAAAAAATGTGTTAGAAGTAAGAAACTCCCAATGCATCAAGATGATGGACTATGTTTGAATATACACCTCCATTTGATAGCCAAAAGATAATGACAACAACTCCATAGTCATTATGTTAAACAAAGCAAATAATCCACTTCTCTAACATTTTTATTTTATTTTATTTATTTATTTATTTTTTACATTTCATATGCTTTAAGTATGGCTACCCATTATAGAATTGGAGAGGGTCAGTAGATCTCTAACACCAAGGTTCAGGCTCCATTGGTTAGAGTGACACATTTTTTTTTTTAAATCAAATAAACTGTTTAATAAAGGTAAGGCAATGTAATGTGTTTTCAAATAAGATTGTTTTAATTACGATGAGTTAGAATTTAATTTTCACATTGTGGGAGCCATTCATGCAGAAATACCAAAATTTCTATTTTATAATATAAATAGAGTTTCCATAATTTTAATTATAAAGTAATATATCACATACATTAAAAGACTGTCAACTGTCTTCTAGGATTTCTATATAAAAATATACATAACACTAGTGTATGGTTACTAATATTTTTAGACAAAGAAAAAAGAGAATAATAATATATTTCCATTGCGCCTTTTTTTTTTTTATCTTTCTCCCTTTTACACCATTATCCCTGAAAATAAGATTGAATATAATGATGGTAATTTTAAATTTTGATTAATGCATCAATAATTTGAACTAGCTTTCAATGGCTTTGTTAAATTACAAAAAAAATCTGTAAAGCTTTACTGAGCCTGAATAACTCAGAGGAAAAAAACTCAGTATCAGATGATGCCAAATTGGATAAAAGATGGACAAATTTTCTGAAAACCAGCCTCATTTAAACCTCCTCTTGTTTTTTGAAATAATGTGTTATCCAAGTGAAAAAAAAAAAATCCCAAACACTCTTCATATGTTCCTGACATAAACAAATCAATCATACCAGCAGCCCAAAGTAAACTCAACGTGCTGTACACAATTTTTTTTTTATAGACCATAAAGCTTTATGTAAGAAGCCCCAATTCCAGCTCTTACCCTGCATAATATGTTGTTAAGAAAGATATCTCAGCTAGTATATAGCACATCAATAAGTGAAATACGCTATACTACTGCTTGTACTATAAACACACAAGTTTTAGGCATATGAATCTAGTAATTACAATTATTCTGCACTATATATATATATATATATATATATATATATATATATATATATACATATATATATATAGTGTAGAATAATTGTAGTTACTAGATAAAAAATATTCATATGCCTAAAACTTGTATGGTTATAGTAAAAGCAGTAATATAGCATATTTCACATATATATGTGTATATATATATATATATATATATATATATATATATATATATATATATATATATATATATATATATATATATGTATATAGTGTAGAATAATTGTAGTTACTAGATAAAAAATATTCATATGCCTAAAACTTGTATGGTTATAGTAAAAGCAGTAATATAGCATATTTCACATATATATATATATATGTATATATGTATATATATATATATATATATATATATATATATATATATATATATATATATATATATATATATATATATATATATATATATATATATATATACATATATATATATATATATATATATATATATATATATATATATACATATATATATATACATATATACATATATATATATATTGTGAAAGAAAATAGGTGCGCAGTCCTGAAGTGATGAGAAGTGAAGTGAAAGCAGCACTGAAATTTAAATTAAACGTGAGAAGATGGCAATATGGAAAACATTACCAAAGTGCGCTAACAAATAATGAACCAAGTGTTCAATATATAAGAGAACCAGGAATTTGAAAGACCTGATTGCTCCTACTCCAGTTGAGAAGCCTGTCATCCCTAGAATGTTTTCTAATATGAAAGGCTTTTTTCCTTGTAAAAAATGCCGGGTATGTAAAGAGTTAAAAACACAGAGAACTAAAACCTTCAACTCTACAGTAACCAAGAAAAAGTACGATATCCAAAACTTTGTTACATGCCAAAGTAGGGGAGCTATATATCTCCTTACTTGTGGATGTGGGTTGCAGTATGTTGGAAGAACGATTAGAACCCCTAGTATAAGAATTGGGGAGCATCTTACCAACATACAAATTGGATTCCCTGGACACAGCCTTTCAGCCCATCACGACAGATGTCATAATCAAAACTATGCACAACTGAAAGCCGTCGTGATTGAAGGCTACTCCCCCCATTGGAGAGGGAGTGATATGAAAAGGACTATCTCCAGGCGCGAAACGTTTTGGATTCATGAATTAAAGTGTTACCAGCCCTGGGGCATGAATGTAGAGTGGGACATTAATGCCCATATAAACAATGACTAGTCCTTCCTACAATTGATACACACTTTCTTTCATAGTCTGCTCTCTTTCAGCCAATCTTTTCCTCCTTCATTATTATTCTCCTTCTTTAAATTTGGTGTTTAATAATTTTTTAAAAATTTTTTAAAAATTTTTTAGACAACTTTTATATTTTTATATATGGAAAATTTGGTATTTTATACATGCATTGTTATTAAATATACCAGTTGGCGGATGGAGATTTCCATTGCGATCCACCCTAACCAACAATTTTGTTTTACACATAAAAGTTTTTTAATAATTTTAAAATAAATCAATTTTTTAACATTGATTAAAATATGTCCACCTATTGGATTTTTAGTTTTTAGTCCAAATTGTGGCCATTTATAATTTATCCTCCAAAATTGCTTACTCTCACCAATAGATAATTCTTTCACCGTGAAGATTAGCATTTTTTAACCATATTTTTTGCCTTTTAATCAAATGATTCTCTTCTTAGCCGTTAAGAAAGGTAAACATGGCCACACTGCTTGCCTTCTTACATTGCACCACTAGTCCATGCATTGTTAGGTAAAGTACGTTTCCTTTTCTGGACACTTTAGTACCACCTATCAATTGCTTTGTTGACATCCGCTGTAATTGGCCCAACAAGAATCCGGAAAGATATCGTAACATTTCCGGGTCTTTGAAGTATTACGATCATGATAGGTCGACTCCGGAACCGGAAGTGCGTCATTGCACGTCCGGGTCTTCGGAGGAATATGCTATGATTGGCCAACTCCGCAACCGGAAGTGCGTCATTGCACTTCCGAGTCCCCGCCGAGTCCGCACCGGAAGTCTCCACTTGCCAACACTTAAATGAGAGATGTGGACAGCGCGGCTGTAGCTCCAATCCCAGAAGCCGACTTGTTAGTGGAAACGCGTCGGGGGGAGCCAGCCGTGTTGTCATAGGTCCCGGTTTGTACTGCAGACACCCGCGACCGCCCTGTATTTGCTGTTTGTTCGTCCGGAATGTGTAAGTGTACCCTCATTCGTTTTATCATTAAAGTCGAAGGTAATGCACTATAGTCCTCTTCTTTTCTCTGGGTTGCTCTGTCTTGGCATCTCCCCCTGCTTGGAAGCCTACAGATCCCCCCCCACTTCGGAAGCAGCTGATTGTTCCGGTCCATTCCGAGAGCCATCCCTGCCAGCTTGATCAGTTGGGGACTTCTAGACATAACCAAGTACATGCTCACATCTCTCCACATTGTGGTAAGAGTCCACTCCTAACACTGGGTGTCCACATGTGTATATCAGGCCACTGAGAATCACTTTGGATCATTTTTTGGGACGAGGCCCCACCCACCTCCCAACACTCCCTTACCTTCACTCCAATTTGAAAAGAAGACTTTTTCACAGTTTTTGCACTTTTGTTTTGGACTGAATGCATATGATTTTTTAAATCCGGTTACCATCCATGTACCTTTGAACACTTGGTTCATTATTTGTTAGCGCACTTTGGTAATGTTTTCCATATTGCCATCTTCTCATATATATATATATATATATATATATATATATATATATACACACACACATATATATATATATATATATATATATATATATATACATACATACGTACATACATACATATATATATATATATATATATATATATATATATATATATATATATATATATATATATATATATGTGTGTGTGTGTGTGTGTGTGTGTGTGTGTGTGTGTGTGAAATATGGTATATTACTGCTTGTACTATAACCATACAAGTTTTAGGGCATATGGATATAGTATTAGACTTTCCTTAAAACTATACAAAATTGTTATATATTAGAAATTTCAAATTTATCACATTTTAAACTGGGGTACCAACTTAGTTGTCACTATTTTAGCATGATATTCATAGACACTTTAATGCTAAGTTGGTGTAGCCCAACTATCTTCATGTGATGAAAGGCCATCAACCACTACATTCCCCTCTAGTGATGACAGAGCTGATTAGTGAATTTGTCAAATTGGGGAAATCTGATCGTCTCTGCCAATTGACAATTCTCTAAATCTCCTAAATGTGCTAAGAATTCATAAATCAATTTAGTTAGAATTCTTAATTGCATGAGTTTTTTTTAAATATGATGAATCAGTAAACACGCACGGAATTCTGGAGAATTCGATTTTTGAACTTCCCTTAAAGGGAATAGATGGTCCAAATGACCCCTTCACTAGCATAGGGAGTGATTCCCTTCCCTTTGTTTTTGTTTACCTAAAAAATTCCGTATTGCATTTTCAATGCTGGCAAGCGAGAAAAAATTTATAAAAAACCTGACCCTAACCTGTAGAACAAAAAAGGATTATTAACCATAACTAATAAAAAATCACTACAAAGAGCCAAACCTTTAGAATTTCGGATTGGCCCTGAAAATTAGGGAGACCAAAAGACTACGCATTGTTCCAGGGTTTACCTGTCATTTTTCAAAGAAGTTACATTTATTCACAAAGGCCATTAGTACAAAGATCAGCACACACCTATCTTACCTTTAGACTAGTTCAAGTCATCCACTGATCTATAACTGAAACAGCTATTACCGTACTGTACATGAGCAAACATAAATGCACAATAAAAAAAATGTCTGCTACAAATGAAGGTAAAGTGGTAGTAAAGTCCGCTTTTGAACTTGTACCTACAGGTAAGCCTAAAAGAAAACTTACCTGTATGTACAGTGAATATCTCCTAAACTTACACTGTTTTTGAGAATATCACATGGGATGCAGCCGGTAACATCACTGGTGCATACGCTCTGAAGGGGTGGCGTACCCGTACCTTCAGAGCTCTGTGTCAGGGCAGTGTTTCCCACACATGTGTGGGAATGACATCATCATGGCCCGGCCATTCATACAGCCAGAAACCATGAACCCAGAAGGAAGACCAGGTGAAGATAGAAACCCTGTCAACGGCGACAGCAAACTACTGAAGGGCTTACTAGCACGTTATGCTATTGCTTTGCAGGGGATTTTTTCGAAATGACCAAATTTAATACCACTTTATGTCAATGTAAAAACTAAAGACATTAAAGGAATTATGAGCTGTCCCATGATGCTCTCCTTTCATTTTTTTTTTATTTTAGGTCTGGCTTTCTGAGCTGCATGGCAAATGGGACTGCTAACAGGCAACTGAGACAGCCATTGGGCAACAATGATAGCCGGTAGAGGCAAGGCAGTAAGATCTCCACTGAATGATCAATATTGTTGTGGTGGAGAAAACCTCTAAGACGCCTACACTGAAATGTAATGAAACCAAAACTACAGGTTAAACAGTGAATCAAAAACCTGTATCTGCTACAGGTTTTAAGTGGAGTTTAGTCATCGTAAAAATCAAAATACATGAAAGGAATTGTGAGTTGGCCCATGATGCTCCCCTTTCTTTTTTTTAATTTTGGATCTGGCTTTCTGAGCTGCTAGGCAAGTAAGAATTTTGTTTTCTTCTTTTCACTAAATTAGGGTGGAATCGTGTAGAGGATGCTTGTAATTATTTGGTGTATCTATATTAATATATATATATATATATATATATATATATATATATATATATATATATATATATATATATATATATATTAAGGTTCAAAGTTTAAATAGGGTGGGATTGGGTGGATAATTTGGGTAGCTATCCTGAGATACACCCCTCTTTTAATCACTAATACATATATATATATAGTACACAAATTTTAAGTTTTAGGTTAGTGGTGGGTGTTTTTTTTTGTTGTTGTTGTTTTTTTGGGAGGGGGGTGAGACGGGAGAGAAAAGTGAAAAAGGGGGAGAGGGAAAAAGGAGGGAAAGGAAAAAGAAAGAAGGGGAAAATGATCTCTACTTATAATAAAAGAGAAAAAGAAGAAAGAAAGGGAAGGAAAAGAGGGGGAAGGAAAAGGACAGGGGGGGGGGGGGAGAAAAAGAAAAAAGAAAAAGTTGTATGGTAATGTATATGCTGGGAACACCATATCTTTATAGCTTTGTGTATGTTGATGTTTTTTGTAATGTTATATATTTTTTTCTTTATTGTATGTAAAGAAAATGATTAAAAAGATATTAAAAACTAAAAAAAAAAAAATATAACCTGTCTAACTGGGATGGCCAAAAAGAAACTATGGTAGCCAATATCGAAACAGTAAAGGCAAGGTAGTAATCTCTCCACTGAATGATCAAAATAGTTGCTGTTGATTACTGGAAACCACTAAGACACCTACACTGAAAGTTAACAAGGCCAAAACTACAAGTTAAAGAGTGGATCAAAAACCAAAAAAACAAAAAAAAAAAAAAAAAAAAAAATATATATATATATATATATATATATATATATATATATACCCTTTAAATAATAATTAAGTATATAAGTCACAATTTTAAGGTTCAAAGTTTAAATAGGATGGAATTGGGTGGATCATTTGGGTAGCTATCCTGAGATACACCCCTAATTTAATCACTAATACATATATATATATATATATATATATATATATATATATATATATATATATATATATATATATTACACAAATTTTAAGTTACAGGTTAGTGGTGGGTGGTTTTTTTTTGTTTTTTTTGGGAGGGGGGTGAGAGGGGGGAGAAAAGTGAAAAAGGGGGAGAGGAAAAAAGGAGGGAAAGGAAAAAGAAAGAAGGGGGAAAATGATCTCTACTTATAATAAAAGAGAAAAAGAAGAAAGAAAGGGAAGGAAAAGTGGGGGAAGGAAAAGGACAGGGGGAAGAAGATAAAAGAAAAGAAAAAAGAAAAAGTTGTATGGTAATGTATATGCAGGGAAAACCATATCTTTATAGTTCTGTGTATGGCGATGTTTTTTGTAATCTTATCTATTTTTTTCTTTATTGTATGTAAAGAAAATGATTAAAAAGATATTAAAAACTAAAAAAAAAAAATAACCTGTCTAACTGGGATGGCCAAAAAGAAACAGTAAAGGCAAGGTAGTAATCTCTCCACTGAATGATCAAAATAGTTGCTGATGATTACTGGAAACCACTAAGACACCTACACTGAAAGTTAACAAGGCCAAAACTACAGGTTAAAGAGTGGATCAAAAACCAAAAAAAAAAAAAACAAATAAATATATATATATATATATATATATATATATATACCCTTTAAATAAAAATTAAGTATATAAGTCCCAATTTTAAGGTTCGAAGTTTAAATAGGGTGGAATTGGGTGGATAATTTGGGTAGCTATCCTGAGATACACCCCTAATTTAATCACTAATACATATATATATATATATATATATAGTACACAAATTTTAAGTTTCAGGTTAGTGGTGGGTGTTTGTTTTTTTTTTTTTTTGGGAGGGGGGTGAGAGGGGGGAGAAAAGTGAAAAAGGGGGAGAGGAAAAAAGGAGGGAAAGGAAAAAGAAAGAAGGGGGAAAATGATCTCTACTTATAATAAAAGAGAAAAAGAAGAACGAAAGGGAAGGAAAAGAGGGGGAAAAAGATAAGGAAAAAAAAAAAAGTTGCATGGTAATGTATATGCTGGGAAAACCATATCTTTATAGTTTTGTGTATGTTGATATTTTTGTGATGTTATATATTTTTTTCTTTATTGTATGTAAAGAAAATGATTAAAAATATATTAAAAACTAAAAAAATAAATAAACAAATAACCTGTCAACAGGTAACTGGGATGGCCAAAAAGAAACTATGGTAGCCAATACCGAAACAGTAAAGGCAAGGTAGTAATCTCTACACTGAATGATCAAAATAGTTGCCGTTGATTACTGGAAACCACTAAGACACCTACACTGAAAGTTAACAAGGCCAAAACTACAAGTTAAAGAGTGGATAAAAAAACTGCATCAGCTATAGGTTTTAAGTGAAGTGAAGCCATCATAAAATTATTTTAGGACAATAATAGTGAGTTGTCCCATGATGTACAGTAGCTCCCCCTTCTTTTTTGACTTTGAATCTGGCTTTCTGAGCCACTAGGCAAATGAGACTGCTAACAGGCAACTGGGACAGCCAATGGACACCTATACTATCCAATCACAAAACAGTGAAGCAAGGCAGTAATGTCTCCACTGAATGATCAAAGTTGTTGTAGTGGCGAAAACCTTTAAGACACCTGCACTGAAGCATAAAGATGCAAAAACTACAGGTTAAAGTGTAGATCAAAAAATAAAACATTTTTTCAAACACTAGCAAATTTGAATGCTATAATAAAATCATGGATGCACCAAATCATCTAAAATTCCTATGATAATTTATAACATTTTTTTGGCAGACACATTTACAAATAAACACAAAATGGTATAGAATGTGTGAAATGAGAAACTAAATAAAGCAGACTGAGAAAAGTTTACCTGATGGATATGGCTGTTCCAGGAAATGTGCATAAACAGTTTGGTTAGCAGCTCCATACTTATTTTTAGCAATCAAAGTATAATTTCCATTGTAATAATGTGTAGGTTTATTAAATAATAGGCATCCTTCCAGAACATTGTCCTGCCCATAGTATTCTGTACGTATGAAATCCACCTGCCGCAAAGCCATCTTGTTATGATACCAGGTTAGTTCTGGACGTGGATTCCCTCGTACCACAAATTCTATACAATGCTCGAGACGCGATACCGGCTCCTTCAAACTCAGGATCCGAGGTGGGTCTGGTAATTCAAATACAACAAACAAGATAAGAAGTTCAGCTGTCAATCAAAGATTTGAAGTTACAACTTCAGTAACATATGAACATACACAGTCTCAGCACACTAAATATACTAGCCAAGAATAACTAATAAATATATTTTAAAATAACATCACGCCAGTCCTTTCTAAAATATATGCATGTAGGAGTTTAGCTACCTGTAGAGAACTTTAGTCATATTTAATTCTGAACTCTGGGCAGATAAAAAACAAAACAAAAAAAAAAAAAACATTAATTTATTCAAGCATGTGTTTCCTAAAAAATGAACTAAGAACAGCTGGCGCAAACATCTGAATCTGACTTGAAAAAAGCCTCTTGCAATCCCTTGTACAGCAGAGCTCAGAATGGGAGAGGAAGAAGAAGCACAAAGAGACAATTAGTGAGCCCCATTAAAGTATACACATCTTTCCTCTGAGGCGGAGTTCATACTTTTGTTTTTACTATGTTTCATACTAAACATATTATGTTTCTCCACATCCAATTTGCATGACTGGAGAGTGTGACCGGCTCTCAATGGAGGCGGGTCACACAGCTCCAGGGCGGCCGCCCTGGAAAAGGGTTCTGTGTGTCTTTGTCTCAGATTCAGGTCCGAATTCAGGAAAACATTTCGACCTGATTCGCACCTGAAACAGAGAACGAACGGAAAAGCACCGGACCCCCCTGTGAGCCGTTGCCGCAGCTAGTGTGAACCCAGCCTTAATAAACCTTTTTAACCACTTGCCGACCGCCCACAGTATATTTACTGCGACAGTCAGCCTCTCCTGGGCAAACCGACGTAGGACTACGTTGCTCGCCCAGGAGCCTGTAGGGGGCGAGCGCGCAAGTGACCGGCGGCTCCGATGTCCGCCAGCCACTCACGATCCCGCTCAGGAGAGGGTGAAAGGCAGACGGCTGATGTAAACACAGCCGTCTGTCATTCTCCCTTAGATCATCACTGAGGCTATGCGATCCTGCTATGTAGGATTGTATGTCTCTGTTATGATCTAACATGCCACGCCCCCTGACAGTTAGAATCACGGCCCTAGGGATACATTTAAACCACTGATCACCAATAAAGTTAACCCCTTCCCTGCCAGTGTCATTTTGACAGTAACAGTGCATATGTATAGCACTGATTACTGTAGTAATGTCACTGGTACCCCCTAAAGTGTCAAAAATGTCAGTCAAGGGTGCGATCTGTCTGTCGCAATGTCGCAGTCCCGCAAAAAAAATCGCAGAATGCCGCCATTACTGGTTAAAAAAAAAAACAATAAAAATTACATAAATCTTTCCAGTAGTTAGTAAACGCAATAACTTTTGCGCAAACCAATCAAAATACGCTTATTGCAATTTTTTTACCAAAAATATGTAGCAGAAAACAAATTGGCCTAGAATGTTAATAATATATATATATATATATATATATATATATATACATATATATATATATATATATAGTATATATATATCACCTAGCATGATACCCAAAAAAATTAACACACATACGTACAAGTTATTGCCGTGACATTTTGCTGTTATGCAAATTGTAGCTATTTGAAAATTTCATTTTTGTGCCCCCTATACAGATATGTAGTAATTAACTGGATTCCCTATGAATGTGAAGGTACAGTACACTGACCCAAAGCTCAAATAATATAATACCAGCTCAGTGTGCTTCCTTTTAAAAAAAGGTTCTAAAGGTTGAAAGGTAAAGTGCATGTCTAAGAAGATAACTGTGCCTCCATCTTTCATTATCTATCCATTATGTTCAGTAAATGTGTTCATATGAAACTTGCTGAGATCAAAACACTTGATTTAACTATTAGCAATGGGGGCAATGCTCTCTGCCTATGTGTAAAGGTCATTTGAACAATAAAGGACTAACTAAGAAACCTTTGATTAGCCTTATCCAGGTCCAAAACATAATTCAGCCTTATTGCTTCCTCCCTTCATGATAAACTGTGTAGAGAAACTGCTGATAACTTTTAAACTTCTGGACAGTAGCCCTTGGTCAAACTTACAGTTGACAGTGAGAAATACAGTTGCGTTGGTCATCCCCACAACGTTTTCTGCTATGCAGGTCAAGGCGTAGCCGTTGTCTTCTCCGGAGACATTAACCAGAGTCAGGTTAATAGAATGCACATTGGTCCAATTGACATTGGTCTGTAGCCAACACAAACAGGCAAGGAAGGCGTTAAAGAATTATGCAAGAAAGCCGTTAAATATTGAACAAAGCAAATGTAAAGAGATTGCTATGAAGCTATCAGCACAAAAGAACAAAAGCAGCTTTCATTATGACATCAAAGAAGATTTCAGCAGAGAAAAGAGAATTCAATTCTACAAATGGCTTTTTTTGTACATAGTTATTTCCTTAACAATGTTAACTATATTTTTTATCTCTATAATTGCCAGAATAAAGTCCAATTTCCATATAAACAATGGTGGGGAATTCGTACAATTAGTAAAAAATGTGTTTTGTGCGTAATAGCTTTACACTTTGCAATTGTGTAAGACATTATAGAGCTATTCAAATCGATAATTTCTTTAAAATGCAGAAAATAGGCAGATTCTAAAATATAATAATTAGTGTTTAAGACATTATCTATAAAAGAGTAATACAAACAAAGCTGAACAACGTTATCTGCTCATGTGGAATTCTGTGTTCAATAAAGTATGTGATGTCTTTGCAGACATATCATTTTAAATTACATAATAAAGAAAAAAAAAAATATATTTTTTTTTTTATCCGTCCATTAAGTGATATTTCAGTTATAGGTCTGATGAATGGGTATCAACTAGGTATATTTTGGTACTTGCATGGGCTTTTATGGGATAAGAATAGAACAATGGGAAAACCTCAACTATGCAGAACACAGGGATAACCTCAGCAGGGTAGAACACCAGTGGAAATTAGGCAGGACAATATGCTAGGAAAACCTCAGGAGGGAAGAACACAGGCAAAACTTCAGCAGGAAAAACACAGACAGAACCTCAGAAGGGTAAAATGTTGTGAGAACCTCAGCAGGACAAAACACAATTAGAACTTAAAGCGCCGTTCCACCCTAAAATTATACTTACCTCCATCTTCTTGCTCCGGGTCACCTTAAAAACAAATGGATAATCGCAATTTTTTTTTTTTACTTACCTTGTTTAGAAGAAAATATACTTACCTTACTTCCTCTTCTTCCCCTCGGCGGCCACGGCGATTCGTCACTTCCTGGCTTGCAATGATTCCTGGGAGCTGAACATCATCGCTCCCAGGAATCAATGCACCTGCACCGGCCCCAACGTCAGTTCCAGTGCAGGCGCCGTCATACCTTGCTAAACAGCTTCTGGGCATGGCCAGAAGCTGTGCAGGGATGAGGCTGCGGCACCGGAAGTGACGGCGGGGCCGGTGCAGTGCATCGTGGGACCGAAGAAGACGGAAGAGGATGCAGAAGAGGATTGAGCTGGCTTCAAGCTGCCCACACCTGAGATGGCAGCGCTGGACAATACATTTTCAAGGTAAGTATTTCTTCTAATAGGTAAGTGCAACCCGGGACAGATCAGAGGCTATCCATCGTGGAATGCACTAGCCCTGACTGTCCCAGGGGTATTTTTATTAAAAAAAACGTTCCCAGGGTGGAACTCCGCTTTAACAGGGCAAAATAATAGGGACCTCAGCATAGCAGACCAGAGGGAAAGCCTCAGCAGGACAGAACATACAGAGAATATAAGCAGAGAGAACCTAATAAGGGCAGATCCCAGTGAGAACCTCAGGATGTCAAAACATTGGGATAACTTTGTTAGGGCAAAACACAGGTAGAACCTCAGCAGAGCAAAACAGAGCCAAAATCTCAGAAGGGGTAAACATGGGGGGGAATATTAGAATGACACAACACTGGGAGAACCTCACTGAGGCAGAGCACTTGGAGAACCTTACTAAGGCAGAACACTGGGAGAATCTCAGCAAAGTAAAAGACTGGGAGAACATGGAAAGGCAAAACACAAGGAGAACCTCTGCAGGGGAAAACACAAGGAGAACCTCAGCAGGGTAAATCACAAGCAGAATCTCAACAGGAAGAACACAGGGAGAACCCCAGCAGAACACTAGCATAACATTAGCAGAGCAGAACACCAGGAGAATCTCAGGGAGGCAGAACACTGGGAGAACCTCAGAAGGGCAAAACACAAGAAGAACCTCAGCAATAGGGATGATCGAACGGTTCGGGTCGACCATCGGTTCGACCCGAACATTGGATGTTCGATATTCGGCCGAATACCGAACTTTTTGCGGCAAAAGTTCGGTATTCGGCCACCAGAACCGCCCAAAATGCACTGGGACAGGAACTGGGCTTTAAAAGCCCGTGATTGGCCCAGAAACGTCTGCAAAAGCCAATGAGGGGGCAGGAGTCTCCTAGGAACGTGATTGGAGTGACTACGGGGACCAGAGGCCAATCAGGAGTGAATACGCCCCACACTATATAAGATGGCCCCGCCTAACCCCTAGCACAGTTATCCAGAGCCTGTTGAAGAGAGTTGAAGCAGTTCTGTCTGACTCCTGCTTGCTACACTACATTTCCTACATATCGAGTGGTTCTAAAGCTCCATATAGCAGAATTGTATTTAGCTTACAGCCAGTGTAGTTAGATACAGCGATTGTGCTGGTTCTTAGAGTTAAAAAAAAAAAAAAAAAAACTTAAGGGACAGTGTCAGTCTTCTGCTGTATGGAGCTTTCTATTTAGTGGAAAGGGATATCTAGTGTAGTTAGGGAACTTTGTACTACATTAGTTAGATTTGAAAATTTAGTTTCTGTAGGGAAAGTGTGAAGGTTCTGTTTAGTGAGCACGTGGCACAGTGCTGCTCTATCACAGCAGGTATACGTGCTTGCTAGGCAGCAAAATACAGTGACAACTTAACGCCTGTTGTTCAAAGCGTTAGGTGCACTGTACAAAAGCCTTTGCAACTGTGCGTGACACGCAACTGCTGTGCTGTATCCAGCGACAACTGTGGGTCGCATAGCAGTGTGCGTTTTTCACCGCACACAGTTGCCAACGCATCAGTGACAACCTAACGCCTGTTGTTCAAAGCGTTAGGTCCACTGTGCAAAAGGCTTTGCTACTGTGCGTGAACCGCAACTGCTGTGCTGTATCCAGCGACAACTGTGGGTCGCATAGCAGTGTGCGTTTTTCACCGCACACAGTTGCCAACGCATCAGTGACAACTTAACGCCTGTTGTTCAAAGCGTTAGGTGCACTGTACAAAAGCCTTTGCAACTGTGCGTGACACGCAACTGCTGTGCTGTATCCAGCGACAACTGTGGGTCGCATAGCAGTGTGCGTTTTTCACCGCACACAGTTGCCAACGCATCAGTGACAACCTAACGCCTGTTGTTCAAAGCGTTAGGTCCACTGTGCAAAAGGCTTTGCTACTGTGCGTGAACCGCAACTGCTGTGCTGTATCCAGCGACAACTGTGGGTCGCATAGCAGTGTGCGTTTTTCACCGCACACAGTTGCCAACGCATCAGTGACAACCTAACGCCTGTTGTTCAAAGCGTTAGGTCCACTGTGCAAAAGGCTTTGCTACTGTGCGTGAACCGCAACTGCTGTGCTGTATCCAGCGACAACTGTGGGTCGCATAGCAGTGTGCGTTTTTCACCGCACACAGTTGCCAACGCATCAGTGACAACTTAACGCCTGTTGTTCAAAGCGTTAGGTGCACTGTACAAAAGCCTTTGCAACTGTGCGTGACACGCAACTGCTGTGCTGTATCCAGCGACAACTGTGGGTCGCATAGCAGTGTGCGTTTTTCACCGCACACAGTTGCCAACGCATCAGTGACAACCTAACGCCTGTTGTTCAAAGCGTTAGGTCCACTGTGCAAAAGGCTTTGCTACTGTGCGTGAACCGCAACTGCTGTGCTGTATCCAGCGACAACTGTGGGTCGCATAGCAGTGTGCGTTTTTCACCGCACACAGTTGCCAACGCATCAGTGACAAATATGCCTGGTAGACCAAGAAAAGGCATACGTGGCCCTGCTGCGGAAAGGGGCACAGCTTCTAGGGTGTCTAGAGGCAGGGGTGGACGTGGTGGTCAGTCCTCAGCCAGGCCACCATTTGGATTGTTCTCCGGCAGTGGCCAAGCTATACGTCCACAGTATGTACAGGAGGTGGTGGACTATATGAACAAACCCTCATCATCGGCATCATCTGCAACTACAGTGACCCAGGCAGAGAAAAGTGGTCAGTCTTCTGCAGTTGTCAGAACAAATACAGATGAGTCCATGTCCACCTCATGTCCTCCCTTAGACCCAATTTCAGACATGGCAGAGGAGTCAGCTGAGCTGTTTGACCACAGTGTCGGCCATCTACTCCAGCCTGATGCTCAGTCCTTTATGGAGTCTGATGTTGGGTCTGAGTTTGAGGAGGAGGCAGAGCAAACAAGAGGGGAGAGCAGACGGCCCGCTCCATCTAAGGCCGCACCTGTTGTCTCCCAGGCCAGGCCTGATGCTCAGTCTTTGATAGAATCAGATGTTGGGTCTGAGGTTGAGGAGGAGGCAGAGCAAACAAGAGGGGAGAGCAGACGGCCCGCTCCATCTAAGGCCGCACCTGTTGTCTCCCAGGCCAGGCCTGATGCTCAGTCTTTGATGGAGTCAGATGTTGGGTCTGAGGTTGAGGAGGAGGCAGAGCAAGCAAGAGGGGAGAGCAGACGGCCTACTCCATCTAAGGCCGCACCTGTTGTCTCCCGGGCCACTATACACACCTCATCTTGCTGGGCCTTTTTTGAGACATCCCATGCAGATAAAACAGTTGCGATCTGCAAGATTTGTAAGAAGGGTATAAAACGTGGCAAAAATGTCAACCACCTGGGTACAAGCTGCCTAAACAGGCATTTGACAACCCACCACTCGGCCCGTTGGCAGGAGCATTTAAAGAACCCACAAAAGGGCCAAAGATTGGTCAGTCGGCCTCCTAGTTCTCCTCGCGCTCCTCCTCATGCTCCATCTGCTCCACCTGCTCCACCTGCACATCAGTCTGTTCCTGGCCCTGCTATAGTCACTCGTCACCTGTTGGCAGCCTCCACTGGCAGGGATGATGATATAGCAGGCAGTGTCGCATCTACCTCCAGCACACCACCAGCTGTATCATCTAGACGCCAAATTTCGATTCCTCACATGCTGGAACGAAAAAAAATGTATACTCCCCGCCACCCACATGCCCAGCGTCTAAACAGTAGTTTGGCTAAACTACTGGCTCTGCAACTATTACCATTTAACCTGGTAGAGTCTGCTCCCTTCCGTGACTTCGCAAAATGTGCAGTTCCACAGTGGCAGGTGCCAAGTCGGCATTACTTTTCCCGTAAGGCCCTGCCATCCCTATACCAACATGTGGAAGGCAATGTAGTGTCATCCCTGGCCAAGTCAGTCAGCCGTAAGATACACTTGACGGCTGACACTTGGTCAAGCAAACATGGGCAGGGACGGTACATTTCTGTCACTGCTCACTGGGTGACACTGCTTGCCAGTGGAAGGGATTGTAGCCAGGGCTCGGTGCTGCAGCCAGTGTTGCCCCCACGTCTGCAAACAGCTGGTGGTGTCGCTGATCCGGGTAGATCGATCACTTCTACCCCCTCCTGCTCCTCCTCCTCTACCTCCTCCATGCCCTCCTCTGCAGAATGGTCCTTTGAATATGATGAGATACCACGTAAACGTTCAAAGGGCTATTCTATGTCTCAGGCCAAAAGGTGTCACGCAGTGCTGCAGCTTGTGTGTCTAGGGGACAGGCAGCACACTGCCCCTCAGATTCTTGGGGCTCTGCAGGCACAGGCCCAGAGGTGGTTGACACCACGCCAGCTGCAGCCAGGGATGGTGGTTACTGATAATGGGTCAAACCTCCTGGCCGCCCTTCGTCAGGGAAAGTTAACCCATGTGCCATGCCTGGCGCATGTCCTGAATCTCGTGGTACAGCGGTTTTTGAACTCGTACCCGGGAATGCAGGATGTGCTAAGGATGGCAAGAAGGGTGTGCAGTCACTTCAGGCGGTCGTACAGTGCCACTGCACGTTTGGCCGAAGTGCAGCGCGAGTTTCACCTGCCGGTACACCGCCTCATCTGTGACATGCCCACCCGCTGGAACTCCACCTTGGCTATGCTGCAGCGCCTGTACACGCAGCAGAGGGCCCTCAATGAATACCTATGCGAGTACGGCACCAGCACTGGCTCTGCGCGCCTGGGCTTCTTTTCACCACGGCAGTGGCTTTTGATTAAGGATGCATGCGCTGTCCTCTCGCCATTTGAGGAGGCCACAAGGATGGTCAGCCGGGACAGCGCATGCATCAGTGACACCCTACCGGTACTGTTTTTGTTGGAGCACACTCTGCGTGGCATTATGGACAGGGCACTGGAGGCAGAGCAGCAGGAGGAAGAGGAGGACTTCCTTGCCTCTCAAGGCCCCCTTTATCCTGAGAATCCTGACCCCATTATGCCTAGCTCCCAGAGGCCCGAGCAGGATCCAGGGGTGGAAGAGGAGGAGGAGGACGATTCTGCGGGAACTTTTGCAGGGTTTGAGGAGGAGGAGGAGGAAGACATGCGGCAATCTGCAAGGCCTAGTTTGACTCCCTCGGGACACTTTGGAGTAGTACGTGGCTGGGAGGAGGAGGAGCCCGTTGAAGATAATGTCGTTATGAGTGACCCCGAGGAGTCAGCTTCTCAGGCCTTCGCTAATTTGCGACGCATGGGAAACATCATGCTCCAGAGCCTGCGAAAGGACCCCAGAATCAAGGCCATTAAAGAGACTAACCACTATTGGTTGGCCACCCTACTTGACCCCCGGTACAAGTGTAAAGTCTCGGAGCTTTTCCCATCCACCCATAGAGTCCACAGGATCAAATCCCTTGAGGACAGTCTCAAGAGGAATCTGGTGAACATGTTCCCCGACTCCCGTAGGGTGCAGGGGCGGGGACAACCTACCATGGATTCTACTGGTGGTCACGAGAGGAGCGTTGGAGAAGGCGTGCGGTTGACGGATGCCTTTCGGTCTTTTTTTAGTCCTCACCGCCCAGGCCTCTCAGCTGCCACATCGCATCGACAGCGTCTGCATCACATGGTGGACGATTACGTGAGGGCACAAAGTGACACAGAGGGCTTTTCATGTGACGAATCCGATCCACTGGCATACTGGGTCTTAAGATTAGACCACTGGCCAGAACTGGCCCAGTATGCCATGGAGTTGTTGGCCTGCCCTGCTTCCAGTGTCCTATCGGAACGGGCATTCAGCGCAGCAGGAGGATTCGTCACAGACCATCGAACTAGACTCTCCACCGACTAAGTCGACCGTTTGACATTAATTAAGATGAATCAGTCGTGGATATCAAGCTTTGATGCACCTGATGCAGACCTTGTAGACTAGGCTATCGTTGTGATGTGGCAGTTGAGCCTCAGTTTAAGCCTGGACCATGGTGCCACCCTCAAACCCTCCTCTCATTCTCTTTACGTTCACAGAACCTCATTTTGGTTATGACAAAAACGACAATGTTTGCGCACCTGTTCCACAGGTGCACACCTTTACAATTTTTGGGCCTCCTTCAACACCAGCTCTTTGGGGTTAAGGTGGGGAGGCTATGCTAAAACAAAAACGACAATGTTTGCGCACCTGTTCCACAGGTGCACACCTTTACAATTTTTGGGCCTCCTTCAACACCAGCTCTTTGGGGTTAAGGTGGGGAGGCTATGCTAAAACAAAAACGACAATGTTTGCGCACCTGTTCCACAGGTGCACACCTTTACAATTTTTGGGCCTCCTTCAACACCAGCTCTTTGGGGTTAAGGTGGGGAGGCTATGCTAAAACAAAAACGACAATGTTTGCGCACCTGTTCCACAGGTGCACACCTTTACAATTTTTGGGCCTCCTTCAACGCCAGCTCTTTGGGGTTAAGGTGGGGAGGCTATGCTAAAACAAAAACGACAATGTTTGCGCACCTGTTCCACAGGTGCACACCTTTACAATTTTTGGGCCTCCTTCAACACCAGCTCTTTGGGGTTAAGGTGGGGAGGCTATGCTAAACAAAAACTACCATGTTTGCGAACCTGTTCCACAGGTGCACACCTTTACAATTTTTGGGCCTCCTTCAACACCAGCTCTTTGGGGTTAAGGTGGGGAGGCTATGCTAAACAAAAACTACCATGTTTGCGCACCTGTTCCACAGGTGCACACCTTTACAATTTTTGGGCCTCCTTCAACACCAGCTCTTTGGGGTTAAGGTGGGGAGGCTATGCTAAACAAAAACTACCATGTTTGCGAACCTGTTCCACAGGTGCACACCTTTACAATTTTTGGGCCTCCTTCAACACCAGTTCTTTGGGGTTAAGGTGGGGAGGCTATGCTAAACAAAAACTACCATGTTTGCGAACCTGTTCCACAGGTGCACACCTTTACAATTTTTGGGCCTCCTTCAACACCAGCTCTTTGGGGTTAAGGTGGGGAGGCTATGCTAAACAAAAACTACCATGTTTGCGAACCTGTTCCACAGGTGCACACCTTTACAATTTTTGGGCCTCCTTCAACACCAGCTCTTTGGGGTTAAGGTGGGGAGGCTATGCTAAACAAAAACTACCATGTTTGCGAACCTGTTCCACAGGTGCACACCTTTACAATTTTTGGGCCTCCTTCAACACCAGCTCTTTGGGGTTAAGGTGGGGAGGCTATGCTAAACAAAAACTACCATGTTTGCGAACCTGTTCCACAGGTGCACACCTTTACAATTTTTGGGCCTCCTTCAAAGCCAGCTCTTTGGGGTTATGGTGGGGAGGCTCCGCCAACACCAAAACTACCATGTTTGCGCACCTGTTCCACAGGTGCACACCTTCATAATTTTTACGCCTTCTTCAACACCAGCTCTTTGGGCTTACAGTGGTATGGCTCCGCCAACACCCAAACAACAATTTTTGCGCACCTGTCACACAGATGCATATCATTGTAATTTTTTTCCTTACAAAGGCAATTATTGCTTTCATTACCAGCACTTTCATAGGGATATGGTGTCAAGGCATCGTCCGCACCACCAAATGCCCAATTTTTAAGCATCCTTTACTTCTATTCAAAGTCAAGAGACAACAGTATTCATCCAAAACATCTCTAATCTTGTTCACTCTGCACTACATTGTGGCCCCTACCCCTAACCCTCAATGTATCCGTGCATATATGTCTGTTTCTTGTGAGATTTCAAGTTAAAGTGCACCAAACACCATTTTACATGAAATAAAGTGCAATTACATACATCTTTGGACTTCTTGAAACATTTGGTAATAAAAGCCCCATTGTGGAAATACACCCGTTAATTATATGCACATTTAAAGAGACAGCACCTTTTTCCAAAAAAACCTCTAATCTTGTTCCCAGTGCACTGCATTATGTCCCCATCATACACATTGGCTGAGCCGTTGATTAGGAGCAAAAGAAAGGTGCGGTTAAGCAAAAAAGTCATTTTTGAAGGTTTGGTATGCTGTAATTCTGGTTCTGGACATGCTACAGAGCTGAAACTTCACAGGTACAACTTTTAGACCCCCCAGACACTAAATCCAAAGAAATCTCTTTTTTTTTTTTTTTCAATAATTGGCTATCTATCAAAAACGACAATTTTTAAGAACTTTTTTTTGTGTGATTAATAGTCCCTGGGGCATGACCCAGAACCCTAGGCACTTTTTAGGGGCATTTATTGGGTTTTAGGGCTTAAAAATGGTGTTTTTTGATTACAGAAGTTCGGGTCCCATTGATTTCAATGGGGTTCTGAAATCCGAACCGAACTTTCGTGAAGTTCGGGTGTTCTGGTCGAACCGAACTTTTCAAAAGTTCGATCATCCCTACTCAGCAAGGCAAAAATACTGGCAGAACCTCAGTAGGAAGAAAACAGAGAGAACCTCAGCAGGCAAAACACAGGAAGCATTGGCAGAACCTCAACAGGAAAAAACACAGGTAGAACAAAATCAAAGCAAAACAATAGGAGAACTTCAACATGACAGACCGCAGGGAATGCCTCAGCATGACAGAAGACAGGAAGAATCTCAGCAGGGCAAAACACTAGGACAACCTGAGAGTGGCTAAACAATGAGACAACCTCATTAGGGCAAAAAATGAGAGAACCTCAGATGGGCAGAACACAGGGAGAACCTAATTGGGGCAGATCACAGGGAGATCCTCAGGATGTCAAAACATTGGGAGAACTTCATAAGGGCCAAACACAAAGAGAATCCCAGCAGAGCAAAACACAGGCAAAATCTCAGCAGGGCCAAACATGGGGAGAACGTTAGGATGTGAAACACTGGGAGAACCTTGAAAGGGCACTAGAAAACCCTCTGTAGAGCAAAAGACTGAGAACCTCAGAAGGCAAAACACAAGGAGAACCTCAGCAGGGGAAAGCACAAGCAGAATCGCAGCAGAAAGAACACAGGGAGAATCCTAGCATGGCAGAACACTAGAAGAACATTCGCAGAGCAGAACATTGGGAGAACCTCAGCAAAGCAGAACACTGGGAGAACCTCAGCAGGGCAAAAACATTGGTAGAACCTCAGCAGGGAGGAACACAGAGAAACCCCGAGCAGGTCAGAACACTGGGAGATCCTCAGCAGGGCAAAATACAGGAAGCATAAGCAGAACCTCAGCAGGACAAAACACAGGTAGAACTAAGGCAGGGCAAAACAATATGAGAACCTCAACACAGCAGACCACAGGAAAAGCCTCAGCAGGACAGAACACAGGGAGAATCCCAGCAGGGCAAAACACAGGGAGAAACTAACTAAGGCCAATCACATGAAGAACCTAAGGATGTGAAAACACAGGAAAAACTTAATTGGGTAAAACATTAAGAAAATCTCAGCAGAGCAGAACACAGACAGACTCTCAGAAGGGCAGAGCATGGGATGGACGTTAGGATGACAAAACAAACATCAGCAGGGCAGAACACTGGGAGAACCTCAGCAGGGCAGAACACTGGAAAAACATCAGCAGGGCAGAACAATGGGAGAACCTCAGCAGGGCAGAAGACTGGGAGAACATCAGCAGGGCAGAACACTGGAAAAACATCAGCAGGGCAGAACACTGGGAGAACCTCAGCAGGGCAGAACACTGGGAGAACCTCAGCAGGGCAGAACACTGGAAAAAAATCAGCAGGGCAGAACACTGGGAAAACATCAGCAGGGCAGAACACTGGGAGAACCTCAGCAGGGCAAAACAAAGGGAGCACAAGCAGAACCTCAGCAGGACAAAACTCAGGTAGAACTAAGGCAGGGCAAAACAATATGAGAACCTGAACATGGCAAACCACAGGGAAAGCCTCAGTAGGACAGAACAAAGGGAAAATCTCAGCAGGGCAAAACACAGGGATAAACTAACTAGGGCTGATCACATTGAAGAACCTAAGGATATAAAAACACAGGAAAAACCTCATTGGGTAAAACATAAAGAGAACCTCAGCAGAGCAGAACACAGACAGACTCTCAGAAGGGCAGAACATGGAGAGGACATTAGGATGACAAAACACTGGGAGAACCTCTTTAAGACAGAACTATGGGTGAACATTGGCAGAAAAGAACAATGGCAGAACCTCAATAGGGCAGAGCCCCTATGAAAACATCAGCAGGGCAAAACCCTGGGAGAACCTGAGCAGGGCAAAACAAAGGGAGCACAAGCAGAACCTCAGCAGGATAAAGGGCTGGGACAATGTAACCGATTATTTTCATCTGAAGGTATTACAGAGGAATACATATTTTTGTATTATTATTTTGCCTTGACATACGCTGTAAGGAATGATTACATCATAACCACTCTATGACTTGGAACTGACCAAACCAAAGGTATTAGGCAATTTTAATTTTAACATATGTTAACTAAAGGGGAACAAATCTACAAAATCGGCATTGTCCTAAATAAATATCAGAACAAGCATTAGGCAGAAGGGAAAAAGCTAATGGAAATAGACAATTGACAGGTTTAGACAAAGAGATGTGACATGCACTGAGTAATAGAGACAACAGAGGGCTTGGACAGCCTTTACACTTGTACAGTATTACTCAGAAGGAACATATGCCACTCTGAGCCTTATGACCTTCTTCTGCGCTTTTACTAAAGGGGATGGACAAGGTTCCCACCTCTATAAAATATAAATGTGAGATTTTCAATTCAGTTCACTGCACATGTGCACAGCTAAGCAAGTCTGCTAAATAAAATCTGTTAAAGGTTCTGACAAACTTTTTTTTTAACCAACTCAGTTTGTTCCACAAACTAAAATACCATACATTGTACACTCTTGTCACATATTATTATCATTTTTATTTTATCACTATTATTATATGTTATCATTGTAAATAGTTTCTCCTTTTTTATGAAGCAGTATAAAGATCACTGAGGAAAAATTTGGTAACTCAATGCAAGTATTTTATATGATCAAAATTCGAATTGGGAGCTAAAGATTCAGATATGTATATATTGGGCAAATTTTGCTAAAACATCAGGGACCTGTTGGCACCCTCCTGCCCCTCATTCTTTGATTAAAAAAATCTAAGGAGACAGGTGGAAAATTGTCGGCTGAACCACGATTGCATCCAATTAGAAGCATCTGCTGTTTTGGTATTTTGGAAGCTGTCATACAATAGCCCAGCAGTTGGATTCCTCCATCTGTGCTATAAAGGAATTTGTTAGATATTTTTTTTTTTTTTTTTGCTCAGCCTTACAGGCTGAATGTAAAAAATCTGTCAGTGTATGCCCAGCCTTACATCAATTTGTACATCTGCAATATAGTAGATGTAAATACTTGGGTCTATAAACCCATTTTGACATCCATTTTACATTCCATAGTCATGGCACATGAATAATATGACCCAAAACCACTTCAAAACACCCTTTCTTTCAATAATTTGACCACAAAATCCCCTCTTGCTCTCCAAGCTTCAAATGTTCAGCTGCTTGGCTGTCATTGTGATTCCTGCCAGGAGCCACTTTAATCAGACTCTACAGAATCCATTTTTTTTTTTTTAATTTAGGAAGAAATCAAGAAGAGTTGAGATTTCTGCAAAGTTTCTATTGATGTCTGCATTGGGGAGATTCCCCTAACTTCCCTTTTCCAGTGAGGGGAATGGGTGACAGAGTGACACTAGGGCAGGAAAACAGAGATAGCGTAAAAAAAAAAAAAATCTAACCCTTCCCT
Source organism: Pelophylax lessonae (assembly GCF_965119305.1). Classification (NCBI taxonomy): domain Eukaryota; kingdom Metazoa; phylum Chordata; class Amphibia; order Anura; family Ranidae; genus Pelophylax; species Pelophylax lessonae. Next base: position 46,757,920 of record NC_138771.1, read on the forward strand.
AAAATGTTCATATTTATCAGAAGAACATATTAAAGTGTCTGGGCAAAATAAAATGTCATTTTCCAACTTACCATACAATCCATTCCATGGAGTTCATTGAGGAACATGCAAATTTAGAGACTGTTTGGCTATACTGTTGCCTACAAGATGATATGGAAACTGGCAAACAAAACAGTGACCAGCTCAGTATAACGCCTCCTACTCCCGGCATGCCTAAGTTCCTTGGAAAAGCACACAGAGATGGAGCTATGGGATCCATGTCTCTTATTAAACTTCAAGAAATACATTTTTGGTAAGTACAAACATCTAATTTTCTTTTATCGAGGGATCAAGTGAATTAAGAATTCAGAAACTGTTGGGAAGTCGCAAAAGTAGTCCAACTGAGGGCTTGGCAACAGTCCCCGATCACCAGCTGGCAGGATCATATGACGATCACAGCTGGCATCAAGAAAAGCCAGAATATCGACCTGGTAAAAGATCGTTGAACAAAAAATATAAGCTGACAATTTTGCAAATCTGGTAAACAGCAGCTTGATGCCAAAAAGTCCAAGAAGCACTCACAGATCTAGTAGAGTGTGTCTTGACAAGGAAAGGTGGAAACTAATCCTTAAGCTTGAGTGTTCATCTGTTTGAGGCACTGGGAAATGATGAAACGAGAAGCAGACTCCGCTTTATGGGGACCATAAGGAATGACAAAGAGTGGTTCAGTTTTCTCGCTGAAGCAGTGGACAAGATTGAAGACACTTGAGCTACAGAGGTTACCTCATATTCACTCACAGGTGATGCACACAAGAAATGAGGTGGGGGACTTCTAACAACTCATTCACACACATAATTTTAGGGTCAGTTTGAATGGCAACCAGACCCCTTTTGATGACCTTAGTCTAATCATTTGAGTTTGGCAGATCCAAGTTTTGGCCATGGCAGGGTGTAGGGCATGGCCTGCCAGATAAAACAAGATTTTGGAATCGCTCAATAATGAAAAAATGGGGCATTCGTCATCATTCATGGATAGTTATGGCTTTGGCTAAAATGGGAAACTACTGGATTCACAACAGATTCACCTCACCTTTTAACAAAGTCCACCTCACCTGGGTACAGGAGTGATACTGATAGCCACTTGAAAGGGATAAAGAATTAGGGTTTTTGCAGTCTAAATAAAGATGATGGCAAACCATAGGTGCATGGGAATAATTATAGCAGTCTTGTGAATTCTGTACCTAGGCTAGGAACAGCACTAGTAGAAGCCACAAGATTGACTTCTAATTTTAAAATGGTGAGAACCATGTCAATAAGACCATTATGGTCTCTTTAAGCCTTTGAATTCTGGCAGAAACCTGCAACTCCTCAAGGATAGAATTGTTCATTAGGACTTAGTTTACCTTTGGGACCAAGTTTTATGTTACACCCATTTTTAGCCCCATACAGACCTGGAGTTGGGATATGAACAATGCAGCAGGCTGTGCATTGTCCCTCTGATGCATTATTCTTGTTTGCAATGCTCTGCGGGCCTCAATGCAAATTAATAAATGTACATTCCTCCTTTTATCAATATGGATGCATCTATTCATTTATTTCAGAAGGTGGGCTATGCCTTTAAGAGACTGAGCATCTGTAAGAGTTTCAGGCCCTTAAAGACCCAGCAGCCGCTAATGCCACGGGTAGATCTGATAAGGATTCTGCAGGGGAAGGAGTGGAAATACGCTTATTGTCTCTGCAGGTCAGAGTCAACATTTAAGGTTTCAAAATGACTCATAAAAACTCTGCACAAAGGAGGTGAAATAGTCCTAAGATAAAGTCAAGGGGAAGGGCAGGAGTTATTGAGGACTGAAAATTCCAAGCTGCCAGTGTCAGCCTTTCGAGGCATGCTTTGCAGACAGCACCGGAACTGTCAGTGGATCATGAGCTGTATGCACCTGAAACTGTTCCCTATGAATCTGACATCTGTCATCTGCAAGGTAGGGCAATGTGGTCCAGGGCCAAGTCTTGAATTCTCATGAGCAGGTTTCTGGTAGCAGGAAAGGCTTCAGGCAGCAAAGTCACTGTACATGGGCAGTAGAGACAAAGCAAGCATAAATCTATATGTCACTTACAGTGAAAGAACAGCAACAGAAAAGAGAGAGGGGAACACATGTGCCCCACACTCCATCCAGCTTTAAAACCTTTTGCTGTAAATTGACAGAAAGTGGGGTACTATAAATGGCACCCAATGGCCATACAAGTGACGTAGCTCGTTGTGCTCAGCCCACATGGCCCACCCACAAAGTGAGCCTTCAGAGACAGAGTCACACTTGGGGCTTTGCCATGGCTCTGGTTCCAGAAAGAGCTAACTAACAAGCTAAAAGTCTGGAAAGCATCACTTACATTGCAGAGCCCAGAGGTCACATTCCAGACTAGTCATGCAGTCGTCCAGTCCTCAAAAGCTAGTGCCGCTCCTGATTAGGGATGATCGAACTTTTGAAAAGTTTGGTTCGACCAGAACACCCGAATTTCCCAAAAGTTCGGTACGGATTCCAGAACCCCATTGAAATCAATGGGACCCGATCTTCTGGAATCAAAAAACACCATTTTGAAGCCCTAAAACCTAATAATAATTGCAAAATGACACTGGAGCAACACAAATGCTTCCACTCTCTTCCACAGCCTCTGTATTACAGTGCTGGAGTTTTGGCGTATGGGGGGCGTATTCACTCCTCATTGGGCTCTGGACCCCGTAGTCACTCCAATCACATTTTACTGATGTTTCTGGGCCAATCATGGGCTTTTAAAGCCCAGTTCATGTCCCATTGCATTCTGGGCGGTTCTGGTGGCCGAATTCCAAACTTTTACAGCAAAAAGTTCGGAATTCGGCCGAATTTTGAATACCCAATGTTTGGGTCGAACCGATGGTCAACCCGAACAGTTCGATCATCCCTACTCCTGATAGCTGAGACCAGCTCAGTAGCTTGTAGAGTTATCTTAAAAAGTAGCTAGCAAAAATGATTACCTGAGCAGAGAAAAGTTGTCCGCCCTCATAGGACACTAGCAAAACACTGAGACATGCTGGGAGTAGTAGGGGGTTATACCAGGCGGGTTAATGTTTTTTTCTTTTTTTTTGTTTGCCATCTTTCAATACATGTACTTTTCCCCATGTTTTGTCTTTTTAAATAATCTACAAGTATTGACAAACACCTGATGATCCTGCCAAAATACCAAACGCTATACTAAGGTTTCTGCCCAGATATATATTTTAAGACATTTATTCTATATGCCAGCATCACAGAATTATAAATTGTGTACATACTACACGTGGGGGAGGACCCCGACCTGTGTTCAGCACCACACCCCCCCTCCCAAAAGGGTATAAAGATGAGGTGATGAGGCTGCGTGCTCACGCCCTCAGTAGAAGTCCAGTGCCGACGAAACGCGTCAGAGCGTGAGCACGCGGCCATTCTGTTTACACCAAGGACATCCCAGAGGATCCCCAGCTATAACGCCAATTGAGTCCGGGCAACATCGCGATCAGGTGGCTGGATCACCCGTACCGTGTGGCTCAGTGGGGACAACGTTAGCAGCGGGAGGACGGGTCTTGTGCCTTGGATATGTTGTTTGCTTAACTACATCCGATTCCATGTGAGTGTGATTTTAACTTTTCAATAAAGCCTTGTTTGTACATATTACGCTATGGGTCCCTATTGTTCCCCTTTTATGTGAGAGGAGAGAAGGAGGTGCTGTCTATATCCCTAACTAGTTGGAGTGGAATCCTGAGGGGATCGCCATCCTCAAGTGGAGAATTATTTGTTGAATAAAGCGCTATACCCTAGCGTTAAGGGTACGTGTCCACTCTCAAGGGGGGGAGCACAGTGGTGAGGTGAAGGATATGGTGGTTGCAGAGTGATCAACAAAGAAGTCTTGTGTTTTCACTACACAACGAGTTTTCTATGCACCCAATCTTTCGTGTGACTTCACCCTGAGATTATCATGGACTTATGAACTTTATGGCTTTATAACAATTCACTATTTTGATAGGCTGATTTTATTTTGCCATATACCCTCAACCTCGTCAGAGGCTGTCTTTAGCGCTGCTAGTGTTTATGTGGGCTGAGGCTCTTGTACGCACCTTTTTTATGTACATACTAATGCTTATGTAAATTCTTTACATACAAATTATACAGATAATATGCATAGAAATGAAAATAGGAAGAAGGAGAATACTTTATTTACTCTAACCTTTAAGTCATGCCTCTCACCTGATGTGTGTTAATTGAATGTAGGTTTGTAACTGTCCAATCCACATCTGGTAATGGGGACCCAGACCCATTACAGGTGACCACAGCATTGTCCCCTTCATGGACCACCAAACTGCTATGACTAACGCTGATCTCTGGAACATCTGCACACAAAGAAAACAGATCACTGCATTACTTGACCTTATTATAAAAAATATGATCTTCCAGGGAGTTCACTAGTTCAGCTGTGTAAAGTATACCTCCGAAAATCTGATTACTTCGAGATATGGTTTCATTTTATCCTCCAAAATGTTTTTTAAGTAGCCCATCTGCTCCTATCTTAATTCCCCATGGACAATTTAGTGATTATATTGCACTCCCCTAATAGGCACCATTTTTAATCTTGAAACCTTTGCTGATATGAGCTGGAACAAAATAAAAACTAGTCACAATAATGTCATCAACGTTCGTAATTGCCCTGGGTTTGTAATCCAGAAGATGCTACAAGGAATACATTAATAGAAAAGCCTTCCATCTGCAGCTTATGGAGCGACAGAAACGCTACTTGAAAACAGAGGAGCCTCTTTAGGTTTTACATTTTTTTGCAAACAAAATGAAGGAACCTTAAACAGTGGCGCTAAGCTGATTATATTGATCACATATTCTCCGGCACCTGTTGGCAGGCTGTGGAAAATGGAACTGTGAGTGGCAGTGAGAATTATTTATCTCGATAACATAAGCTAATCCTCTAGGAAGACAAGAAGGCTGGAATATATTCAAATTCTCAATGCCACAAGAAGCTGTGATAGCATAATTCAAGTCAGTGCTGTACCTGCATACTCAACAGGACATGCTTTGTTATCTTATAAAAAACAAAGTTCAGGTGGAAGACACAGAAGATAAGAGAGCACTGATCTAATTTTTCTACATTTATTTTGGATTTGCCTGGTGTCTAAAGCTTGAAAAAGACACTTTTGTTAACATTACTGTCAATGTGTATGTAAATTTAATTTTTTTCTGTTTTGCATTGAGCAGGCAAGAATAAAGCAAGCCATAGATGATGCAATTCTCTTAGAGGTTGCAGGAGAGAAAATGACTCCATTCCAGGGGCTGACTGGCAGCTTTCAGCCCAGGGGTCAAGTATAAACCAGAGGCCCGTGGTGCAGCAACTCGGCCCCCCTCCCACTCTCCCTCTTTCTGGCCTCCTCCTGACCTCCATTCCAGGCTGAAGCTCCACTCCAGGTACTCTTTACTCCCTGGCCAAACTCGGGGCTGGCTGGGGGAGAAGAGTCTCCAGTGGGGTATGGAACCGGCCTCTTTTCAGACACAGTGTACACCATCCAAGGCCTGCGCTCTGTCCTTGTCTTCTTCCAGCACTCAGTAGGTCAGCGGTGGGGAATTTTTACTTCTCTTCACCAGTAATCCTTTAGGCATGTCTGTGGCAGAAGCAGTGCAGCCTTAGATGGGACATGAGAGTGGCCTGGGAGGCAAATGCCCCCCTGCCCCCAAGCCCAGTCCTCCCCTGCTCCATTCCCCCATCAACACATTGGGATTGAGTTCCTAAAGGCAAGTAGACTGTGCACTTAGTAAATGAAGTAAAACTTCACTTTGCAAAAAATACACAATCACATGCAAGGAAAATAAAAAAGCAGCATTTTTGCTTGCACATGATTGAATGATTGAAGTCAGCAGAGCTTCTGCTTATTTAACCAGTTCTGGACCGGAAGGATTTGCCCCCCTTAATGACCAGGCCATTTTTTGTGATTCGGCACTGCGTTACTTTAATGGACAATTGCACGGTCATGCGACGCTGTACCCATATAATATTGATGTCCTTTTTTTCCCTCAAATAGAGCTTTCTTTTGGTGGTATTTAATCACCTGTGCTATTTTTATTTTTTGCGCTATAAACAACAAAGTGCGACATTTCTGAAGAAAAAAAAAAAAAAAAACAATATTTTTTACTTTCTGTTATATAATATTGCCCAAAAAAAATTTAAAAATCTATTTTTTTCATTCTTTTAGGCCAATGTGTATTCTGCTACATATTTTTGGAAAAAAAAAATCACAAAAAGTTGTCGCTTCTACAAACTAGGAGAAAGATTTATGTAATTTTTATTTATTTATTTTTTACTAGTAATAGCGGCGATCTGCTATTTTTACCGGGACTGCCACATTGTGGCATACAGATCGGACCCCTGACGTTTTTAACACTTTTGGGGGGACCAGTGACATTACTACAGTAATCAGTGCTAAAAATATGCACTGTTACTGTAAGATTGACATTGGCAGGGAAGGGGTTAACCTAGGGGTGATCAAAGGGTTAAGTGTGAGCCTAGGGGAGTGTTTACTAACTGTGGGGGGAGGGGCTTGTGAATTGACCACAGAGATCTGTGATCCTATATAGAAGGATCACAGGCAATCTGCGATCATTCCAGAGAGAAGAACGGTCAGCTGTGTTTACAATAGCTGACCGTTCTTCTCTCTCAGCAGGGAGCGATCATGTGTGCCCTGCGGCAATCACGGCTGCCGGTCCCGTAGATTGGCATCCACACTGCCTAGACGGGTTGGGAGCGTGCCATTTGCCCCCCGGCACCCTGCGTGTGACCGACGTAGAGCTACGTTGGTTCACACAGGAGAGCCAGCCTGTCGCAGTAAAACCGGGGCGGGCGGTCGGGAACCAGTTAATAAGCTCTGGAGCAACTGTACTTGCAAAGTGTAGCTGCAGTTTGTAAAGTGAACAGTCTATTTGCCTTTAGTAAATCAACCCCAGTCAATTGTTCGGGAACTACAATTCCTATCATGCCTAGTCATATCTGTAAATGTCATAGTTTTACAATGCCTCATGGGATGTGTAGTTTTGCAACAGCTGGAGGGCCATAGTTTGAGGATCCCTGCTTTAGAGGTAAGTGACTCAGTCCTTTAATATATAGAGTTATTGCAATTGCCTAGCAGAAGTGGAGGCAAGTTCCTTGGGGGGGGGATCCTCGTTCTTGAAAGCTGACGTTTTCTTAAACCACAGTTTAGGTATCTTCCACCATTCACCCAACTTATTTTTTTTAACTTAACAATAAAAGATATTTTAAACCACAATGTTTGCTTTCGTTTTGGATACAGTGAGAAAGGAGTAAAAAAAAAAAAAAAAAAAACCCTCCATGTTGTTTATTGCTATCTGGGTCTTCGTCTTTTTTTTTTTCAGTTTTGGTCAGCTTTGTGAAGGCTCACCAGAGTCTCTACTGGAAGATTTACCTTCATATAGTTTAGTGATAATTTTCAATTCCCAATGACTTTATGTCTTTATGGAAAGGGTTACCTTGACATATACGTAGATACGATGAATCTACCTAGTGGAGCAACAGACGGGAATAAAAGTTGACACCTCTAATGCTTCTCTACTTCTTACAACATTTTTTCATTTCTAGTTTTGCCGGTCCTTAATCTATCCAAAGCTAAAACAAACTGCTTGCTCTAGATACACTTTGGGGTTGATTTACTAAAACTAGGAAGTGCAAAATCTAATGCAGCTCTGTATAGAAACCAATCAGTCTCCGGGTTTGTTGTCAAAGCTTAACTGAACAAGCTGAAGTTAGAAGGCTACCATACACAGCTGCACCTGGTTTTGCACTCCCTGGTTTTAGTAGATCAACCTCTTTATATTAAAAAAGAAGAGATACAGTAAGGCTCCTTTCACATAGGCGGTGCGCCTGATGGAGTCTGTTTTGCTCAGCGGATATCGATCCACCGATACCCGCTGAGCAGGCGGATGACAGCTCTGTCTCCGCTCTGTGTGCAGAGACTGAGCTGTCAGATCCACGCTGTCCTCTATGGGAGATCGGATGATAACGGACCGTCTGTCCGTTCTCATCCGATCCCATTCGATCCTCCAGACAGATGGAAAATAGGGTTTCCATCTGTCTGGATTTCACTGACAGGATCGGATCGGATAGCAGTGGGTGTCAGCGGAGATATCTCCGCTGACATCCGCTGCCCCATAGGGATGCATGGAGCATCCGATCAGGTCCACCTGAAAAACTGACAGGCGGATCGGAGCAGAAAGCCTGTGTGAAAAGGTCTTAAGTTGAAAATTTCTGTTCATTTTCTATGATGTTTATATTTCTGTGGTGTGTGGAATAACTAAACAACTTTTTTCTTTTATGATTAATTATTTTACAAAGACATAAAACTGACATTTGACATTATGGGTTTCAGACTTTAAAAAAAAAAAGGGAGGTTAGTCCACCTTAGATACCCAACGTTACAAGAAGCTACTGGTTAAAAAAAACTCACACATGTCCACCCACAAATGAGTGGTCCATTTTAGGCAGACTTAAGTGGGGTACACACTATAAGAAAATCGGGCGAACAATCGTCAGATTTTCCTCGTTGTGTCACAGCAAATCGGAACCGATGAACGAAAATTCTCACGAAAATTCTCGTACGACAAATGCTTTTTTTTGTTGTTTATTGTTTCTGACCATGCACAGTCTTTCTTTTCTGATTTTTCTCTTACAAAAATCGTATAAAAACGGTACACATTAAACAAAAATTGTTCATTTTTTCCATATGAGAAAGATTTTGGAGTTTGCCCCTTTGAGAATTTTCATACGAAAATTCAGAATCGGCTGTAGAAAGTTCTGTACACACTATACGAAAATCGTACGAAAACTCTTTGGACGAAAATGTTCGCCCAATTTTCTTATAGTGTGTACGAGCCTTTACACATAAAACCTGCCACATGTAAAAAATAAATTTCTTACCACAATGTGAGATATTCATACTATGTAGGGGGATGAACCGACCCTCCCTGTTCATACACTGAAGTGACTGTCGTCCCAGATTCGCTTCATTCTTTGAATGACCAATTTGAATCCAACGAATGCCACAACTGCAGTTGAAACGGTTGTTTTCTAATTTCCTGAAATAAGAATAAAGCAAACTTGTCAATAAAAATCACCCTTTAGGATACATAGATTACCAGCATTAACAAATAGCATTAATAATCTCATTATTAATTTGGTATCTCAAAAATACTACAGTTCCCCCAACTCCACCTGTATGCCTGGGTGCATCTAAACCCAAAAGCAAAAATAGAATACATTGTAGCTTATCAGTCCTTAGATGTTGTGGCTGTATTACAAATGTATTTATTTATTTATTAGGTCTCTCTCATATGATTCTACCATTGAAACACACTTACTGTGTTAGGATGACAATGCTCACACAACCTATTGTATCAAGATATGAAATATGTCTTGACGAATATTGTTAGACGTTACATATGCATTCAAGTGGAACTTCACCTAAAAAAGGGAAGTTCCTTCCCCCCTAACATTTTTGGAATTTTTTTTCTTCTGGGAGTGGGTACCCAGTGGGATCGACCGATTATCGGCAATGCCAATATATCGGGGGTCGATATGCACTTTCCCCGATATATCAGAATCTGCCCCTGAGGTTACCGATATTGCCAATATTTTGGGAAAGTGCTTGTACTGGGGTGATGCCTGCAGCTACAGGCATGACCTCGGTACCGGTGTCCATAGCTGTCGGTCGGCTGTCTTGTAATGACAACGGATGCGGCTGAGAAGTCGCTCGGCTGTCATTACAAGGAGCGGGAAGGGCACGTCCCCCCCCTCCCGCCACCTTCCGCGGCTCACCTATCCTGCACGGCCGCCGAAGACCTGATAAAAAAAATATATATTGGTTGATCACTAGTTTTGACAGATACCTGCTTCCCACTTCCACTCGGATTGCTTAGGCCCCAGGGGGCTACAGGTTCATTCACAAAGCGCAGCGCAACTTATGCTGGCACATTGAGGAGCCAACTGTGAAGCTGCAGGATGTCGCAGCCAGCTTCCCACATCCAAGATACAGCCCCAGGGACCTAAAGACCAGTGAAGAACCGACCCGGGTGGGGGCAGCCTGGATCCCTGGACTGGTAAGTACATGTTTATTAAAAGTCAACAGCAATCTTACTTCCCCTATCTCATCTATGAATCCACATCTTGCACTTTTTCCCCCTCTAATACTTAGCCAGCTCCTCTCAAAAGCTTAACTTTAAAATGCAGTGAAAGTGCATTTCATAAACCTATTATGCCAATTCTGACCCTAAACCAAGAATCTTGGGCATAGACTTAATCAGGCTTTGTAATGTTGATGATACGCCTACTATAAAGTAATACCCTATACCAGTGATGGCAAACCTTGGCACCCCAGATGTTTTGGAACCACACTTCCCATGAGGTTAAGCTACACTGCAGAGTGCATAAGCATCATCCGAAATGTAGTTCCAAAACATCTGGGGTGCCAAGGTTCGCCATCACTGCCCTATACTAACTTGCCGAAATTTCAGCTTAGGTTCAAAATATATTTTGTTAACAATAAGAAACCACTTATATCCGACCAGCTGCTCTACTGTTACTAGGAGAAAATCCCTAATGTGATTCATGGTCAATTGTCAACCTGTTGACTTATATTCTGTTTAATGCAAAATACTATTTACATTTTTTTTTTTTGTTTTTTATTTATTTTTATTGGAAACATTTGAAAACATACATAGTAATAACACACAGCGTATTTTAAAGCATTGTGGTATTGGAAAACGTAAACACTGAAAATCGTAGAACATAATAAACGTTGCAAAAAAAGATATAGGCATGGGGTAATAGGGGAGGGGGAGGGTTAGGAAACCTATGGGAGGTTGATAGCCTCTATTTTATTTTTTAATTGTTCTTCTGTATTATCAACAGTCCTTTGATATTCTGTTATCATTATTATTTTCAATAAACTTAAGTTTGGGAAAAAAAAGAAAGCGTTTGCTTAACCTTGTATAACTTTGTAAAAAGTAAAAGTTGTACAGTTAGCAACCCAAAGCAACCAATCAGAAAGCAACTTTTATATGTCCCCTCTAAGTTGAATTTTAATGGTTGTACTGTGTTATATGTTTGCATCCTGTGGTTAAATAAGCCCAAATTTTGTTAGTTTTTTTTTTTCTTCATTTAAACCTACGGTGACCGGAGACTGTCAATGACATCATACTATACAAAATACTGTTGCTTTTCTAATTCCTGTCCTATGAGGAATAGAATCTCTCACTGAACACTGTTCAAAGTTGAGGACAAGCTGGGAAGCGACTGCTGAAATGTCACCTTTAATGACTTTCCTAAAGATAAATTTGTTCCACCTGCAAAATCACAATGGACAGATTTGGCTTATTATAGCCCATATTAAGTTAAAGACTTTAGGGCATTTGTTGTTTTAAGTAACTTTTTTTTGTAATGACCTGTAAGTTGTTTCTGCGGATCTCAGCAGTGGTCGTACACTGGCCAGAATGTTAAATATATTTCTGATTCAGCACAGGTGGCTTGGTTAGAATTTCCAGGCTGGACTTCAACTTCAATCATTTTTTATGCAGGAATGCAATTATTGCGATACAATTTTGCATGAGCAAGGAGCAGAGGGTAATGCAGGAGCATAATCAACCATTTAAAGGACACTTGTGTTTAAATTAAAATGAACAAATGTAGAAACGCTACACAAGCCATTTTGTAAGGTACCGTTTTTTATATATTTTTTTTAGTTCTGAATAAAGTATTTCTTTTTTTTTTTTATCATAGATAGAGTAGTGATGCATTAAAGCTGAACTCCAGGTATGATCTTTGCATACTTACATTGGTCTAGCTTGGCACAATGTTCTACGTGTCTAATGTTCTATGTGTGCCTACCAGGGGAGGACTGGGCCAGGGGGCAATGACCCCCCGGGCCTCTCTGATGCCCCATAAAAAGGCTGCACTGCTTCTGACACAGACATGCCTAAAGTATTCCTGGTGAAGAGAAGTAAAAAGTCCCTGCCGCTCACCTAATGAGTGCGGGATGAAGACAAGGACAGAGGACAGAGTGCAGGCCTCCCCCTAACATGTAAAAGAAATAGTGTAAAATGTATGACTGCAAAGTCCATATCATATACAATGAAAGAGAATGAGTCACTCCAGGAAAAGCAAGAAGCCCACAAAGATAATGCTCAATTCCCAAATAATATTTATATATATAATATAATATACTGTATATCCTTGATGTTGAAAACCACGTGAGCCGCCACCAAACAGGTTTAATCAGCCTCTTACCAGATCTCCATGATCCTTATTACAGGGATCATAGACAGCAGGAAAGCAAATAATATCAGAATGAGATCTCCCAGCTATCCTCTCTCCTGTGGGTCCAACGATCCTCTCATGGATTAACAGGCCATGTGAAAAGAATACTCCACATAGTGTAATATTGTCACACATGTGCATGGAATTTACCAGAGGTGCTCTTTATATATTGGCTTAATGTAACTAGCCATCTATTTGCCCAAATTTAATAAATACATGTGTGACAATATTACACTATGACTTCGTCAACGTGTGACGAAGCGCGTAGGAGGAGCTTGCGGCACGTCACGCCGCTACGTACGGGGGACGCGGTGGCCATTTTCTTGGTTGGTTACCAAGTTTAAACCAAGTGCATGGACTTTACCAGAGATGCTCTTTATATATCGGCTAAATGTAAGTAGCCATCTATTTGCCCAAATTTAATAAATACATGTGTGACAATATTACACTATGTGGAGTATTCTTTTCACATGGCCTGTTAATCCATGAGAGGATCGTTGGACCCACGGGAGAGAGGATAGCTGGGAGGTCTCATCCTGATATTATTTGCTTTCCTGCTGTCTATGATCCCTGTAATAAGGATCATGGAGATCTGGTAAGAGGCCGATTAAACCTGTTGCGGCTCTCCTTCACGTGGTTTTCAACATCAAGGATATATATTATTTGGGAATTGAGTACTATCTTTGTGGACTTCTTGCTTTTCCTGGAGGGACTCATTCTCTTTCCTTGTATATGATATGGACTTTGCAGTCATAAATTTTAAAGGACATTAGCGCTACACTATTTCTTTTATCTGTTTATTTTGATCTGGTTTCTCATTCAGGATCAAGTGTTGACAGCTTGTTCATTTATTTGTGCAATTATGTATGGTTATCTTCAGTAAGCGCAGCAATTCCTCTATTTATTTTCTCCCCCTAACATGGATGGTGTAAACTGTGTCTGAGCTAAGGCCTGTTCGATGCCCCACTGGATACTCTCCGACCCCCTGGCCAGCCCCAACCAAGCTGTTCCAGCTCCACCCAACCCCCCCTCCTTGGTGGCCAGGTCAGGAACCTGTATTTGGCCAGTGAGTAGAGAATACCTGGAATGGGGGTCAGGAGGAGGCCAGGTAGAGGGAGAGTGGAAAGAGGCACCATGGGCCTCTGGTTTGCACTTGCCCCCTGAGTTGAAATTTGCCAGTCAACCCCAGGTGCCTACCAGGGCTTTTTTTTTCTTAGAGAATAGGTGCAGGTACTCCTTCCTTCTAAATCACCCCCTACCTACCTCCAAGCCCCATCCCTTGGTTCCACTCCTTACCCACCTTCCAGTGCCACCCCTTTTAGAGAATACACAACCAAGCAATTTGTATGGAATTTGATACTAATAAAGCAATAAAATAGATCCCCTGCAATCAACGACACTAGATCTCCCCTATCAACAATAGCTCCCACCCCCCATCAATAATAGACCCTAGCAACAATAGATCTATCCAGCAACAATAGCTCCCACCCCCAATCAAAATACACCCGTCCAGCAACAATAGACCTCACTAGAAACAATAAATCTATCAGCAGCCAGCAACAATACACCCATCCCTGAACAGTAGATCCCTCCCAGCAACAATAGATCCTCCACCAGCAACAAGAAATCTCTCCAGCAACATAAGACCCCCACAGCAGTAGATCCCTCAAGTGACCATAGATTCCCCAGTAGCTAGCATCAAAAGACCCTCCAGCACAATTTAGCACCCCTTGTCATTACATTCATTGAGTGCTGGAGATGCCATAACTGCGTTCCCCTGCCTTCCCACTGAAAAAAGCCTTGGTGCCTACTATTCTATACCTGATGGACTGCCGGGGAAGCTAAAAATCACTGTAGAGTAGTTGGTGTTACTACACTTCAACCACAGGAGGTCGCTTTCTTAGCACTGCTGCCAGTTATAGAATATCTTATATTTTTTTTCAATGGATACAAGGTGTTCTCTAATTGGACCAGGAGGAGATTATGACATCAACGCCTTTCCTCTCCACCTCGTCCAAATTGTCTTAACTGAAAAAAAAGAAATATGAATGGTGGCAACACTGCGGTACAGTGTGGAAAGGGGAAGTCACCTAAACAGGACCTGGAACATTGTGGCTCTTGCTGTAGTAGTGCTGACTACTACAGTAATTGTCAGCTTCTCCAGGGGCCTCTGAGGTATGAAATATGCATACTTACATTGATCGATTTCCCTTCAATTCCTGTTGTGGTGACAACTTAAAAATGTAAAAATTCCCCACTTTAAGTTCTGGTGACAATGGTCAGGAGGACATAGTGAATGTCCTTAGCAGTGACACAGACAGCAATGGGGGTTCTAGCCCCACATCTTTATTCAAAACTAAAACAAAATTTTGGCTGAGGAACTCTGTAAATAATATTACTGCAGGAGGTAAATGTAACAAAGTCATTTATACTTACTTATGAACTGCTAGTGAGCTATAATTACTTGGATCTCACCTCTATACTACTATTGTGCGCAATTCCGGCCCCAGTGCAATTCTTCTAATAAGGCCTCATGCACACGGGACATTTTTACAGATGCTGTTTTTGGCTTCACTCATTTTTTTTCTGCAGCCAATAAACTCCCCAGCATGTTATCCTATGTGTCCATGCACACATAGGCTGTTATCAGCAGTTTTTGGCAGGGGCGTTTTCTGGCTGGAAAGAAAATACCCAGAACTAGTGGGTTTTTGGAGGCGTTTTTCAGCTGTAAAAATGCTCTAACTCTAAAAAAAAAAGTTGAAAAATAACAAAAAGTGCTGCAAAACATGGCTATTCTGCGTTTATCAGCATTTTTTTAGCTATAAGGTGTTGTGAGAATATAAATTTGGTAAAAAAAATCTAAAAAATTCTACAACTAAAAAATGCTGGAAAATGCTGAAAAACTTCTACAGCTACAGCTTTCTATAGCGAACGATATTGGCTTTTTTTTTTTTTAACGTCCAGTGTGCATGAGGCCTTAGAGTAGGTGGTCCTATGAATATCTCTGGGACCAACTATTAATGGTAATTCATGTTCTACTTTCTTAATGCTGAATAGGAGGTTCTCCCTGCTATTTTCCCTGGTGCTCTTCCTATTAGTGGACAAGTAAATGACTCCTGCGCTCAGGGGCAGACTGGCAACTTTCGGCCCAGGAGGCAACTACAAACCAGAGGCCCATGGTGCAGCGACTCGGCCCCCCCCCCCTCCCACTCTCCCTCTTCCTGTCCTCCTCCTGACCCCCATTCCAGGCTGAAGCCCTGCTCCAGATACTCTTTACTCACTGGCTGAATCTGGCCAGGGGGCAGTAGAGGGGAGCTGGGAAAGCTCGGCTGGGGCTGGCAGGGGAGAGTCTCCACTGGGGCATGGAATCGGCCTCTGCTCAGACACAGGGGAGGGAGGCCTGCGCTCTGTCCTTGTCTTCATCCTGCACTCAGTAGGTCAGCAGTGAGGACTTTTTACTTTTCTTCACCAGGAATCATTTAGGCATGTCTGTGGCAGAAGCGGTGCAGCCTTTTTACGGGGCATCAGAGTGGCCCAGGGGGCAATTGCCCCCCTGGCCCAGTCCTCCCCTGCCTGTGCTCAAATGTTGCATAAAGGCAAGAGAGGCAATGGCTATGTCGTTGGCATCTGAAATCTTGCTGCCCTCTCAGGATGATGGGTATCCACACAAACTGAAAGCAAAAAAACAAGAGAAGGGTGCACCGACCTAGCGCAACACCATAAAATATTTATTGGAAAATTGTTAAAACCACATCATGCATTATACTCACAAGAGTACGTAAAAGCAGAAACCAAAAGAGTTCCTTCGGCCGCAGGACCATGATCCTTAGTAATGACCGGCGAACTTGAAGGTGTCCATATAGATAAGGCTAATGTTTTTCGAGGGACATTGGATCTGAGAAAAGAGGGTTCTCCCTTGAAACGTGTTAGCCTTATCTATATGGACACCTTCAAGTTCGCCTGTCATTACTAAGGATCATGGTCCTGGACAGCCGAAGGTACTCTTTTGGTTACTGCTTTTATATAGCGTACTCTTGTGAGTATAATGCATGAAGTGGTTTCAAAAATGTTCCCATAAATATTTTTTGGTGTTGTGCTAGGTCGGTGCGCCCTTCTCTTGTTTTTTGCTCTTGCTATTAGTCTTAGGCCAGCCATACATGGAGCAAATTTTTTTCCTGCCTAGTGTTGCTGAGAACAGGAGCGAGCCAATCACATAGGTACACAATGAGAATACAAGAAAGCTATGAGTGATTTCTTACCAGTTTAAAAAAAAAAAAAAAAAAAAAAAAAACATAGCTGGCTGTTGATTCACCCAAATTGTCATTTTAATTAAAAGTACATTTAAAAAAAAAAAAGATAAAGATAAAAAAAATAATCAATAAAAAACAAGTGCAGTTACCCTTTAAATTATATTTTTTTTAAGTCAAAAGAACAATGATATTTTAAAATGTTCTCTTTGCTCACTGTGCTCAGTTACTCATCTGCCCCTTTCTGGGCCGTCTTGGTGTGAGGGGATTAATAAAATCAGATCTATGGAAAATATCTATTGGTTGCAGCATAATGCTCTTTGCACTTATTAAGTAAATAAATACACTCCAAAGTCAAAAGGTTTCAGTAACAACCAGAACATTAATAACAATATGTGTTTTTTTTTTGTTTTTTTTTCAAAAGTCTGCTTTATATTTGTAATACAAATACAAATAAAATAAAACCAATATAAAATAAAATAAATAAAACAAGCTTAATGGCTGAAAATGTAACATTTACCCCTAACTTTACAACAGAATAATTGTTTTAATAAAGTTGCACTCCTGCTATATATTGTTTACTATTTATACATTTCTGAAGGCAAGTACTGTAATATGGTAGAACTAATATTAATATTAGTAATAATAACAATTATGATTAGAAAAAGAAGAAGATGAAAAAGATTTATAGCGTAAAATGTAATATTGATCCCAAACTTCAGGAGAGAATAATCAATTTAATAACGCTGCATCCCTGGTATGACTATCAATGTCTTGTTTGCAATGTATGCATTTTGAATGTCAAGTTATGTGTTAAAACTAATAAAGAGAAATAGTAATAATAATAATAATAAAAAATAATAATATTAAGAAAAGGTATAGTTGAAAAATTTAAAAAATTAACCCCTAGTTCTACATCAGAATCATAGTTGTAATAAAATGATACTCCTGTTATACTTTTAATGTCTTTCCTAAAGAGAAATTATATGTTAACACCAAAAATAATAATCATACAAATAATAATACTAATAGTAACACTAATAATAATAGTAATAAAAAAAAAGAAGAAGAAATAGATTTATAGGTAAAAATGTAATATTTACCTTTAACTATAAGACAGAATCATTGTTTTAATAAAGTTGTCTATCTGCTTATAAGTGCCTAGTTTACAAAGTATACATTTATTAACCACTTGCCGACTGCCTAACGCCGATCTACGTCGGCAGTCAGCCCCTCACAGGCAAAGTGACGTAGGGCTACGTCACTAGCTTGTGAGGGTCTAGGGAGCGAGCGCGCGCCCCCGGAGGCGCGCTCCCGCTCCCGCGTGGTCACGGACCCCCCCGCGCGTGTGACCAGCGGACCCGATGTCCGCCGGTCACTCGGCGATCGGCGGGGGAGAGGGAGAATGTCAGGCAGCTTGTGTAAACAAGCTGCCTGTCATTCTCCTCGCTGTAAAGACACTGATAAAACGGATCTAGTATGTAGATCCGTTGATCAGTGTCCTTACAGCTCAAGCCACAGCCAATCACAGTAGAAAGCACGCCCCTAGGGATACACACAGCCCCTCCCTTCCAAATAAAGTTAACCCCTTCACAACCAGTGTATTTTTACAGTAACAGTGCATATGTATAGCACTGATTACTGTAGAAATGTCACTGGTAACCCCAAAAGTGTCACAAA
>NC_138771.1:46781203-46786203 GCF_965119305.1 Pelophylax lessonae
GGTATTTGATCACCTGTGCGATTTTTATTTTTTGCACTATAAACAAAAAAAGAGCGTCATTAAAAAAAAACAAAAAAAAAAAACAATATTTTTTACATTCTGCTATATAACATCCCCCCCCCCAGTCCCCCCAGAAAAAAAAATAGAAATCAAATTTTTTCATCCTTTTAGGCCAATTTGTATTCTGCTACATATTTTTGGTAAAAAAAAAGTTATCGTGTCTACAAACTAGGTGAAAGATTTATGTAATTTTTATTTATTTATTTGTTTTACTAGTGGTGGCGGTGATTTGCATATTTTAACGGGACTGCGACATTTCGGTGGACAGATCGGACCCATAACTGACATTTTTGACACTTTTGGGGGGACCAGTAGCATTACTACAGTAATCGGTGCTAAAAATATGCACTGTTACTGTAATAGTGACATTGGCAGGGAAGGCGTTAACCTAGGGGTGATCAAAGGGTTAATTGTGAGCCTAGAGGAGTGTTTTCTAACTGTGTGGGGGAGGGACTTGTGAAATGATCATAGAGACCTGTGATCCTATATAGGAGGATCACGGGCGCTCTGTGATCATTTCAGGGAGAACAATGGTCTGCTGTGTTTACAACAGCTGCCCGTTCTTCTCTCTCAGCAGGGAGCAATTGCGGGTGCCCGGCGGCCATTGTGCACCCTGCGCGCAACCGATGTAGAGATACTTCGGTTCGTGCAGGAGAGACAGCCTGCCGCAGTAAAACTGCAACGGGCGGTCGGGAAGCACCTCTGGGTGATCTCTGTACATTACAAGGATTTTAACAAACTTTATTGCAGATTCCTACCTTTTATTATTCTAAATAAATCATTGTTTGTTCCTCTGTGCTGAGTGGGTATAATTGGAGTGGTTTCATAATTATCAATCAGCTGTGGCAGCTGCAGGGCTCTAATGAGGCTATCTGCTGGGCCTGAATCCCTTTAGACGTTTTCCTAATGGGAGTATCTCAGCAAAAATGACATTTTTGTTGCAGGGGATGCCAGAAATCTGACTTGTATCTTAGTGCAGACTTCTGGGAAAATTGGTGAGCCAATCACACAAGCAGGAAATGATGTCTCTGGGGTGTGGTCAGTGTACATTCTGTGTACAGAACAGCTCCAGGTAGCCATATTGCATTGCATTTTCAGAAAATTACAACAGCTGCAGATTGAAAAGGAAAGGTCATTTTTAATAACATTCAATTACAATATGATTTGTGTTGCAATTGTAAACACTATACTGTTTTTTCTTTATTTGCTGATTTTTTTCCCCGACGAAAGTGGAGTTACCCTTTAAAGCGATTGTAAAGTCTCGTTTTTTTTCCTATAAAAATAACAAACATGTTTTACTTACCTGCTCTGTTGCAGTGGATTTGCACAGAGCAGCCCGGATCCTCTTCCTCTTGGGCCCCTCATCTGTGCTCCTGGCCCCTCCCTCCTGTTCAGTGCCCCCACAGCAAGCAGCTTGCTATGGGGTCACCAGAGCTGAATCACAGCTCCCTGTGTTCATTTAGACACAAAGCCCCGACCCGGCCCTGCCCCCTCTATCTCCTGATTGGCTAGATGACTTTGATTGACAGCATCGGCAGCCAATCAGGAGATAGAATATCGGAAGGCTGAGAAACTCGTGGACAATGCCGGACATAGATGGACCTCAGGTAAGTATTAGGGGGCTGAGGGGGGCTGCTGCACACAGATGGCTTTTTATCTTAATGCATAGAATGCATTAGGATAAAAAACCTCCTGACTTTACAACCACTTTTAAGGTGCCGTTTTCTTTTTTTTTTTTTTTTGAAACCTGCAAGGCAAAGTTATAATGTGCTAGTGTGCATCACATCACATCGGCATGCTGTCACCATTGACAGGGGTTCCATTTTCACCCGGTATTCCTTCCGAATGTTTTTGGACGAGCCGTGATAATGTCACTCCTGCACACGTGTGCGGGAATTGCTGTTCACGGCACCGGACTCAGAGGGAACAGCACAGGTATGCCATTCCTTCAGAGCGCATGAACTGGTGATGTCACCAGAGGCTTCGCAAGCAAATATCTCCTGCACAGTGCACATTTAGGAGATATTTACTGTACCAATAGGTAAGCCTTATTATAGGCTCACCTATAGGTAAAAATCAACCAAGGAAGTTTACTCCCACTTTAAATTAAAGCAGTATTTTGCACAGAGCAGTTTCGATGCTCATATATTTTCTGGGCCCCCGCTGGTGCTCCTGGCTCCTCCTCCTCAAGCAGTGCCCTCAGAGAAAGCCTCTTGCCCTGGGGGCCCCGTGGCATGGTCATTCCAAAGCCAATTCTCTATGCATCCATAAGACACATAGAGCCGTGGCTCAGCCCCACCCCCTGCTCTCTCCTCATTGGCTCACTGGCTGGAATTGACAGCAGTGGGAGCCAATGGGCTCCTGCTGCTGTCTCAGCCAATGAGGAGGCAGAGTCGCGGTACAGCCAAAGCTATTGTGAACATTCCTGGATTGAAGGGAGTTCAGGTAAAGATTGAGGGGGCTGGTGGGAGGCACTGAAAAAACCTTCTAACTTTAGAACCACTTTATTGATTGTGGTGAAATTTCACTTTGCATAGAATACCTAATCACATGCAAGAAAAACAAAAACAAAATAAAAAGACATTGTTTTTGCTATATATATTATTATATATATATATATATTCTATCAGGTTGAGGTCAGGACTCTGTGCAGGCCAGTCACGTTCCTCCACCCCAAACTCTCTCATCCATGTCTTTATGGACCTTGCTTTGTGCAAGTTTGGGGTGGAGGAACTTGACTGGCCTGCACAGAGTCTTGACCTCAACCAGATAGAACACCTTTGGGATTAATTGGAGCAGAGACTGCAAGCCAAGCCTTCTCGTCCACATCAGTGCCTGACCTCACAAATGCGCTTCTGGAAGAATGTTCAAACATTCCCATAGACACACTCCTAAACCTTGTGGACAGCTTTCTCAGGAGAATTGAAGCTGTTATAGCTGCAAATCGTGGGCCAGCTGAATATTGAACCCTATGGACTAAGACTGGGATGCCATTAAATTTCATGTGTGTGTAAAGGCAGGTGTCCCAATACTTTTGACAATATAGTGTGAAAAAAAAAAAAAAAAAAATATATATATATATATATATATATATATATATATATATATATATATATATATATATACATATATATATATATAGGATTTAATGATAAGAGGATGTACACAAATTCATTGAAATGTATGCTGAGATGCTCAATGTTGAATTAAAGGGTTGATTTACTAAAGGCAAATAGGCTGTTTACTTTGCAGCGAAAGTTACACTATGTCATATGTCATATCGTGGTGAAGTCTCTCTGCCAGACTACTTCAGCTCCAGGCAATTGAGTCCTAGGATTCCATCTTCTGGCCTTCATATTCGGGGGCTTCGCCTGTCTATTTTTTGGCTTGATATCCCTTCTCTCCTCCACTCCTGGTGGGAAGAGTTGCACTTTTAAGAGGAGGAAGGATCTTTCTTTTATTATGCTATGTTATCCAATGGAACAGTCGCATGGATGTAGAGGAACATTAGTGGTTATATGAGAGGATTCTGATTATGGCATTAACTATTCATATCTGTGTTCTCCTGATGAAGCCAACTATTGAATTTGCGAAACGTGTTGAGATCTATACAGCACAGATTGATAATGACATAGCATTGGAATGTCAGAAATAGATGAAGCAATATTTTGTATGTATTTGCATTCTATTTTACTGATGATCACCATTGATATTGTTGATTTTTTCTCAATTTATTTTTGTATGTATTTTTTCATGTAATAAATGTATGTATTACGTCCATTGTGTGTCTCTTCAAAGTCCCATGGGCCTTTAGTTTCTGTCTTTGTGTAAAGTTACACTATGCAAAAGAATTTTCCCTAGAGCTTAGTGAATCAGTTGAAGTTTCACTTTGTAAGTTATACCCATTCATAAGCAAGGTAATTTTGAAATAAAAGCATTTTTGCATCTCATGATTGGATGATGGAAGTCAGCAGAGCTTTGCCTCATTCAGTAACCTCTGGGGGAAAAAGTTCATTTCAAAGTGAACAGCCTATTTGTCTTTAGTAGATCAACCCCTGTGTACATATTTTAGCAAAGCCATATCTAGACCAAATGCATCCCTCAGAAATATGGGCTTAGGGCTACTAACCATGTAGCCGGGGCCCTTCATTTCAAGCCTGGGGCTCTTCCCACTGATCCTGGGGCCCTTTACTCTCTTTGCGGGGCCCTTTATTA
Source organism: Pelophylax lessonae (assembly GCF_965119305.1). Taxonomy (NCBI): domain Eukaryota; kingdom Metazoa; phylum Chordata; class Amphibia; order Anura; family Ranidae; genus Pelophylax; species Pelophylax lessonae. Next base: position 46,785,479 of record NC_138771.1, read on the forward strand.
CAATCCTGCAGCGGGACCCTTTCACAAGTTCTGTAGTGGGCCCCCTTCCTGCCATCTTGGGGCCTCCCCATGGTGGTAGAATTCCAGGGTAGAGATGTCCCGAACTATTCGCCGGCGAACAGTTCCCGGCGAACATCGCTTGTTCGCGTTCGCCGCGTCGGGCGAACATATGCGATGTTTGGTCAGCCCCCTATACATCATCATTGAGTAAACTTTGACCCTGTACCTCACAGTCAGCAGACACATTCCAGCCAATCAGCATACCCTCCCTCCCAGACCCTCCCACCTCCTATAAAAAAGCAAGGGCAGCATCCATCTCAGATTCATTCTGAAGCTGCAGAGTTAGTTAGAGCAGGGAGAGTGCTGCTGCTGCTGCTGCTGAATTAATAGGGAAATTGTTAGCTAGGCCAGTGTTCTGTGCCCACTCCTGCTGTAAGGACAGCATCCTGACAGCACCCCAAAAAGCCCTTTTTAGGGCTGGTATATCAGTCTGCTTTTTTTTTTTATTTTTTTTCTATATATATACAGACTGTACTGTGTGCACACTACTCATATCGGGTGGCACAGTACCTTGCAGATAAAAAAGTAATTTAGTTTTTACCCTTTAATATAATTGCAGTTGCCTGCCAGTGTGTGTCAGGCTCACTGACTGAACTGTGCCCTCTGCCAGTGCCCACCACTCATATAGGGTGGCACAGCACGTTGCAGATAAAAAATTAATTTAA